>NW_011887586.1:0-29656 GCF_000313485.1 Hansenula ciferrii | reverse complement strand
GTACCGTGATGATTCAATATTTTGGGGAAGGCGTTTATCTTTCTTTTTTAGATCATAACGGAATGATTCAACCAAAGAATTCATAATATGGAGCTGCTCTTTGTTCGAAACTGAATTAGAAACGATTTTTCCATGAGTTTGGATGAAACTTGATATTTCTGGCCCAATTGCCAACGGGGACTTCTCACTTGAAATTCTTGACAATTTTTTCAATAGTGATCTAGATGATTTGAGACTGACCATAGTGTGTTATAATCACCAATAAACCACTGGTAGAAAGTTGAGAATGTGTCAAAAGATAAAGACAATTAAGTACCAAATATAATTTAGCAGAACATGCTGCACTAACCGATGAGCTCGCGAATTTCTCGGAAGCAGGGTTACGTTTTTAAATTTTTAATTTTGTTTTTATAGTAAACTACATAACTAGTAAATTGTAATTATTGGATTGATATTGGTATATTTTGAAAGTCCAAATTCAAATCACTTCTTATCAATATGCGTAATTTGGTTTGTCTGAATAGAGGTCGAATCCAACCGACCTCATCAACAGCACCGGATCTACCTATTAAAGATTCAGTTTTCGATCCAGTTAATGATTCTTTAACAATTATATTAGGACCTGGAGATTTTGGTATTTATGAAATTCAACAATTTACTAGAGATGGTAAAGTTAAAACTTTAGCAAGTTTCCCAAGTCAAGAGGAACTAATATCTTTTGCACATTTTGCTGATTCAAATCAATTAGTTTGTATTTTTGCTAATGGTGATATTATTACTGCAACTTATGATTCTTTTAATGAAGAAATCGATCCAGATCAAACTATTGTGGAAATTGTTGGTAGTATTGATAATGGATTACAAGCTGCTTCATGGTCATCTGATGAAGAAACATTGGTACTTGTTACAAATGAAAAAACTATTATCCTTTTGAGTAGATTATTTGAACCAATTGCTGAATCCACATTACAAGAATCAGATTCAAATCTTTCAAATCATGTTGATGTTGGTTGGGGTTCCAAAGAAACTCAATTTAAAGGTAAAGGTGCTAAACAATTAGAAAGAGATTTGATCAAAAATTTGGATTTAGAAAGAGATACAAATAAAAGAGATCCAACTATGCCTTTGTATGTTGATAATGGTGATTTATCAACATTTGATAACCATTTAGCTTCAATTACATGGAGATCTGATTGTGAATTCTTCGCTGTTTCCACAATTGATAATATTAATAATACTGATAGAAGAATGATTCGTGTTTTTTCAAGAGAAGGTGTATTGGAAAATGTTTCTGAACCTGTTGATTTCTTGGAAAATCAATTATCTTGGGGAAATTTAATTTCTTCAATTCAAAGAAGAACTAATGTCCCTGAAGAAGATCAATCTTTGGATTTAGTGTTTTTTGAAAAAAATGGTTTAAGACATTTAGAATTTGATACAAGATTATCTATAAATACTAAAATTGATGATATTTTATGGAATTCAACAAATGAAGCTTTAGCTATAAAATCACAAAATAAAATTTATTTATGGACTACAAAAAATTATCATTGGTATTTAAAACAAGAAATTAATTCAGTTGAAGATATAAATTTCATGAAATGGCACCCAGAGAAGAACTTGAGATTATTAATTGGTACAAACTCCAAGATTGAAATTATTGATTTTGCCTATAAGACAACAATTGGTCCATCAGTTGTTCCATTAGACGTGGGGATGAATATTGTTGTTGATGGTTCCACTGTTAATTTAACTCCATTATCAATAGCTAACGTTCCTCCACCAATCTCATATCGTGATTTTGATGTTGATGGTAATGTATTAGATGTTGCAGTTAGTAAATCAAATGAAATTTTTGCAGCATTAACTAATGAATCCATATCATTTGCTAATGTTGATTTAGATTCAATGAAATCTGGGAAACATCCACAAATTATTTCCTCAATGAAAAAATCAGAATTTGCAACTTCTGATGAACATTTAAGACAAGTTGCTTTTACAAATGATGATATTGTTGGTGTATTATTAGATAGTGAAGCTGGTATTTCCAGAATTATATTGATTGATGTTTCTGATTTAAATGATCCTTATGTTAAATCTAGTATTGATAGTTCATTGAAAATCGTTTTAATGAAATCACAAGCTGATTGGTCAAGTATTACTTATGAAACTGTTGATGGTTCAATTAATAGAATTTTAAAAACTTTCAATCCAGAAATTGAAGATGATGATTTCAATTCTGTTCAAGTGGCAAAATTCCCACAATTATGTAATGATTATGAATTAGCTGTGATACAAATTGATTATGGACAAATTGAAGATGAATATGAAATTGAAAATGAATGGAGTAAACCAAATGTGGATTCAACTCCTTTAGTTGCATTTGGTATTAGTTCAAATGGTAAATTATTTGCAAATGAAGTTCAATTAACAAGTGCAGTTACATCATTGAAAATCACTGAAGGTCATTTAATATTTACAACTGCTCAACATGTTTTAAGATTTGTTCATTTAAATACCACTGAATTTAAACCATTAATTGAATCAACTGATGCTACAAGTGATGAAAGAGTTCGTCAAATTGAAAGAGGTTCATTATTAGCTAATGTTATCCCATCTAAATCTGCTGTTGTACTACAAGCTCCAAGAGGTAATTTAGAAACTATTAATCCAAGAATTATGGTTTTACAAGGTGTTAGAAAAGATATCAAGAATAGAAATTATAAGAATGCATTTATTACATGTCGTACTCATAGAATTGATTTAGATTTATTACATGATTATGATCCTGAATTATTTATACAAAACATTGAATTATTTGTTAAACAAATTGAAAGAATTGATTATTTGGATCTTTTCGTTTCTTGTTTACACGAAGATGATGTTGCAAAGACTAAATATCAAGAAACTTATTCAGATGAAGAAATTGATCAAAAAGTTATTGCTAATCATCAATTACAACAACAACAAGAACAAAATGGTAATAATGATAATTATCAAAGAAGAAGATGGGTTGATCCAAAAGATTCCAAAATTAATAAAATTTGTGAAGCTATTTTAGCTGTATTGTTGACTCCACCATATAAGGAAAAATATTTACAAACAATTATTACAGCTTATGCTTGTGAAAAACCAGCTAACTTAACTGATGCATTATCATTAATTAGTTCATTCACTAATAAAGAAGATGCTGAAAAATCTGTTGTTCACTTATGTTTCTTACAAGATGTTAATGTCTTGTATAATACAGCTTTGGGTCTTTATGATATTAAATTAACTTTAGCAATTGCTCAACATTCTCAAAAAGATCCAAAAGAATATTTACCATTCTTACAAAATTTACATTCACAAACTGAATTACGTCGTAAATTTTTAATTGATACTCATTTGAAGAAATTTGAAAAAGCTATTGTTCATTTATCAGAAATCATCAAAGATGATGAAGAAATTAGTGAAGAATTTAAAAATTATGTTGTTGAACATGAATTATACAAAGTTGCATTGGGTATTTATAGATATGAACATCAAAAACAAAATTCAATCTTAGATTTATATGCTAAAAACTTATATTCAAAACAAGAATACGTTGAAGCTGGTATTACTTATGAATTATTAGGTAACTTAGAAGATGCGTTAGAAGCTTATATTTTGGGTCAAAAATGGAGAGAAGCCTTAGCAATTACAGAAAGAGAAGAATTTAAAGATCAAATGATTGAAACTGCTGAAAGATTAATTGGTAGTTTAACAGAAGCTCATAAATATTCAGATGCTGCTACAATTGAATTCAAATTCTTGGGTCATTTAGAAGAAGCTATTAGATTATATTGTAAAGAATATTTCTATGAAGAAGCTATATTACTTGCTCAAAAGGAGAAAAAACCAGAATTTATCGAAGACATTGTTGATTCATCATTAGGTGATGGATTTGGTACAATTGCTGAATTGATTGCTGATTGTAAAGGTCAATTAACTTCTCAATTAAGACGTCTAAGAGAATTGAGAACCAAGAAGGAAGAAGATCCATATGCATTCTTTGGTCAAATTGAAGATTCAGACGCAGCTGATAATGTTTCTGTTGCACCTTCTGAAACCTCAACTAAAGAATCTTTCTTTACAAGATATACAGGTAAAACTGGTGGTACTGCTAAAACAGGTGCATCAAGAAGAACTGCTAAAAATAAGAGAAGAGAAGAACGTAAACGTGCTCGTGGTAAGAAAAATACAATTTATGAAGAAGAATATTTGGTTAAATCTATTGGTAGATTAATTGAGAGATTGGATCAAACTAAACCTGAAGCTATTAGATTAATTGAAGGTTTAATTAGAAGAGGTAAAAGGGAACAAGCTTATCAAGTTCAAAAAACATTTGTTGATTTAATTGAAGAATTAAAGGAAAACATTGTGGAAATTTATAATATTAGTGAAAAAGATCGTGAAAGAATTGATGAAAATGGTGAAGTTTATTATATTCCTGAAATTCCAGTTCCAGAGATTAAAGATTTCCCAAAGAAGGCAACATTAGATTATTGATTGTAATCAAACTAAATATATTTATTCCATTTCTTGTATAAAAAAAACGACAACAACATTGTATTATCTATTTAAAGTTTATGTAGCTGTAATATTAATCATACAAATGCTTTAACTCTACCATCATAATAACCTGATCTCAGCTTTTGTTCGTGATCTAACACAATATCTTTTAATCCATGAATTGCATTTTTAGTAGCATCTGTAACTGAACTTTTTTTAGCCTTCATATAAGCCATAGATTTTGATGGCAAATTATCAGCACGACCAATACCAGTATCTTCATGATATGTTCCATCTTTTAAAGTAATTTTGACAGTACATTCCATTTTAACAGAATGTGTTTCACCATTATCTTTAATCTCCACCACATATTCAGTTTCTTTAACATCAATAACTTCACTTGACCAACCATCATAACCAAAAGATTCATTAGCTAAACTTAAGAGACGATGAAGTGGCAATTCAATTTTGATATTTCTAAATTTTTTCCCTTGATATTTGGATAAAATGGTTTCCATTTTGGCTTGTAATGTACCAATCTTGGAAATGGACCAATTGGAAGCAGGTTTATCTTTGAAATCATCATCAAACACGAGATCTAGTATATCAATATTTGGGTTTATGATGAGACCATCTCCAGAGTTCATTTTGCGACTAAAATTGAGTGGGAAAAAGAGCAACACAAAGCATAACCTCCCAAGAGCACAAGAACCCGTCTTAACAAACTTTCAATACCAGTCTTCAACCACAAGACCACTTAAATCTGAAGTTAAATCACTATTGCAAAATTGATGATTTTGTTTTGTTTTTATATGAGATCCATTTTTGGTAAGCACAGCACTTTGGAAAAATCCGCGAAAGTTGTTGTTGTTGACATTTTGAAAGTACAACAGACACCAAAAGAATAAGAAAGCATTGGGAGGAACAAGTTTAGTAAGATTGGTTCGTCTTTTATACTCGTGAAAGGTTATTAAATTCAGACCTGTGATCATACGCTACGTATAGTCGCTTTACAAGGAAAAAAATCCAGTAAAATTAGGGTTAGATCAAGTTGGAAATGGAGCTTATATCAGGTTTGATCAACACTCCAAAGTCTCAATCGGCTGAAGACATCATACCAACACTTTGTGACAGATTGAACCATGCATCGCTAGCTAGTGATAAAAGGGCTGCTATCTTGACCTTAAAAGGGTTCAGTCGTGAATATAGAGAATCGGTCATCGCCCATGGGTTACGTGGTTTGATTAGTACATTGAAAAGTTTCACTATAGATACAGAAATTGTTAAAGCATGTCTTGAAACATTGTTAATCTTATTTATCAGGGGTGAAGGTGATGATGACAAGACAAGAAATTGGATTTCTCAACAATCAAGAGTTCAAAATGGGAAATATCCTTCTCCATTATTAATGAAGGAAGAATCTAATACCATTGATCAATTTTCTTTGTGGATTGCAGATGAATTCATTCAAGATGTCTCAAATGTTGGACTGATCTTATCATTGTTGGAAAACACTGATTTCTACGTGAGAATGTACACACTACAATTCCTTGAAGCATTGGTATCAATGAGAGCATCAAGAGCTAAAGAAGCAATATTGAATTCACCTTTAGGTATTTCATCTTTAATTTCAGTACTTGAAGATTCTCATGATCCAGTAAGGAATGAAGGTGTCTTATTATTAATGGCCATTGCAAATGATAATTTCAATATCCAAAAATTAATTGCTTTTGAAAATACATTTGATAAATTATTTGAAATTATCCATGAAGAAGGTGATATACGTGGTAGTATTGTTGTTCAAGATTGTTTATCATTAGTTGCAAATCTTTTAAAATATAACGTTTCAAATCAAAAATTATTCTTGGAAACAAATTGTCTTCCAAAACTTGCATATTTAATTGGTGAACCACTTTCAGGTGAAGAAATCATATGGAATGATCAAAGATTACAAAATGTTATTATCGCATTAGATATTGTTAGACTTTTCGTTATGGAAGAAAATGAATCCACTGTAAGAAATCAAGAAATTTTAGCAAATGCTGATATTTTTATTCATGTATTAAGATTATCATTTTCAGAATCAGCTCCAAATGCCTTAAGATCAACTGCATTAATTACTACAGCTGATTTAATCCAAGGAAATCCTGCATTACAATATCAATTTAGTTCTATAGATGTTCCATATATTGATCCAAGTTTACCCAAACAATTACAGAAACATGATGGTGATATCCCAGTTGTTATCGCTTTGTTGAATTGGTGTTTATTTGTTAATTCTGTTCATTTATTTGATATTAGGGTTGCTGCTGCATATTTATTAGAAGCTTATTTCAAAGATAATAAAGATGCTAAACTTGATTTCATTCAAAGTCAAATCACAGCTTACAAGGCCAAAGACGAGGAGGTACCATCCACTTCTAATTCTACAGAAACTAATACCGATGAAGCTCCAAAAGAACAATCGCCTACTGAAAATGGTAATGGCCAAGCCAATGGTCAAGTCAATGGTGATATATCACAAGAAGTTAAAGCCCCTAAATCAAAATTGAAAGCACCACCAATTGGTAACTTATTTAAAGCTATCTTAGAATATGATCCAGAAATCAAATTGAATCCATACAAAATTTGGTTTTCATCTGTAATTCTTCTACATTTGTTTGAAGGTGAGGATGAAATTAGAAAAGAAGTTCAAAAAATTACTACAGGGGATGAAGAAGAAGGTGAAGAAGTTTTGACTGCTATTCAAGCAATCTCAGATGTCTTAGTAACAGCAATTGGCTCACAAGATCCAAGAATCTCTACTGGGTATTTAATGCTCTTGATTGTCTGGTTATATGAAGACTTTGACGCTGTTGATGATTTCTTGAGTGAACAATCTACAGTTAAATCATTATTATCATATTTGGCTTCTGCCACAGCTGAAAGTGATGTTGTTCAAGGATTATGTGCAACTCTTATGGGTGTGGCCTTTGAATTCTCAAGAAGAGATTCCCCAATCAATAGAGTAGAACTCCATTCATTAATTGTGAAAATGATTGGTAAAGATGTTTATACTTTGAAAATTAGACAGTTGAAAGAACATCCGTTGTTTGCTGATTTTGCCGAGGAAACAATATTCAACCCTAAAAGAGATGATTCAGGTTTACCAGAAGTATTTTTTGATCCTATTTTAGTTTATTTGATTAAAGAGAATTTTAATAGAATCAAAAACACATTGAATAAAGATCCTAATTTAGAATCAAATGGAAGAATTTCATATGAAAAATTTGAAGAACTTCAAACTACATATCTTGACTTGAAAAAAACACACGGTGATTTAGAAGAAAGTTCTGAAAAGTTGAAAACTGAGTTGACAGATTCATTAAATAGTGCTAAAGTTGAACTAGAAAAATCAACAAACTCTTACGAGTCTAGCCAAAGAGAATTGGAAGAATTAACTTCAAGATATGATTCAGCTAGTAAAGAATTGGAGCTAATTAAGTCACAACTATCTTCACTAGAGAAACAACATCAAGACTTAACTAATACTTCAAGTCAGCAGAGTAAGAGTATTCAAAGTTCATCTGATAAATTAGCTTCAAGAGAATCTGAAATTACCAAGTTAAAGCAACAATTAGAGCAAACAACATCTGATAAACAGAAAGCTGATGGTGATATCAACAAAATGAGCAGAGAATTATTTTTATTATCCAAACAAAAAGATGAAGTTGAAAAGAAAGTCAAAGCTTTAGAGAAATCGTTAGAGAATGCTGGTAAACAAGAAAAGAAATTACAATCAACTTCAAGTCAACAATCAGAAGAAATAAAGTCCTTGAAATCACAAGTTGCAAATTTGACTACTCAAATCACTAATTCTGCAAATCAAAAATCTCAAGTTGAAAAACAGTTACAAGATGCTAAAGCACAACATGGTCAGAGTTCTTCTTTAGTAAACCAATTATCAGAAAAACTTAGAGGTCTTGCTAATTCCTACAATGAGATCAATACTGCAAAAGAAGCATTAGAAGGTCAAATTGCCACTTTACAACGCTCTTCAGAATCTGAAACGGCCACTTTAAAATCACAGATTGAAGAGTTAACTGTATCGAAGGGATCTTTGGAAGGTCAACTTTCAAAATTCAAGACCGAGAATGATCAATTTCAAAAATCCATGGATAAGGAGAAAAAAAGTTTGGAAGATACCATTAAGAACTTAGAAAGTGAAAATGAAAAGTTTAAGAGTGAAGCTTCTTACATTAAAGCCGAACTTGATAAAGTCAAAGAAGAAGTTACTGAATTAAAATCAAAATTGGAGAAGGCCAACCAAGAAGTCGAAGTATCTCGCAAGACACTAGAAGAGAAAGAATCACAACATTCAAAGGCATTATCACTCAAAACCAAGGATCACGATAGTATAAAGTCAACATTAGAAAAGGAATTATCTGAATTACGTGACAATCATACTAAAGAATCATCAAACTTTTCGGAGAAATTAGCAAGTTTGGAAATTCTGAAAAAATCATTAGAAGATGAAGTTAAAAATCATAAAACTTCACACTCAAATCTCGAGTCAGAATTCAATAGTAAGAAAGATGAGCTTGATAAAGCTCAGAATGAACTAGTAAAGTTCAAAACCGAAAAGAGTGATTTAGATGCGCAAATATTGAAACATGCTAATGAATTAGAAAGTGTCAAGAAAGCTCATGAAGATGAAAAGGTTAAATCCGGTAATAAACTTGAAGAATTAATATCTAGTAAACAAGCATTAGAAGTTGAACTTGATGATTTAGCTGTTGAATATGAATCGAAGGAGCTAGAGTTTAAGAAAGAGATCACATCACTAAAAGAAAAGGTGGGATCTTTAGAAGAAGAAAAGAAATCTTTAGAATCCACTCTTGAAATGATATCGCAGAACATGGAAGATAAGGCTCATGAGTATGAAAGCTTGAAAAAGGAATCAAAAAAGAAAGAGACAGAGTTTGCAGAGCTTCAAAAAACATCAACAGCCAACAATGTGAAGAACACTGAACTTACAGAATCATTAGAGAAACTCAAAGAAGAACTTTCAAAAGTACAAGAAAATTATACTGAGGCAAAAGAATCATTAGCAACCTCAAGTAAGGAACTAGATGAGAAACAGACCCGTATTAAGTCTTTGGAAAAGAAATCCAACCAACAAAAAGAAAAATATGATGATCGTATCAAGTCTCTGGAATCTGATCTGAAATCTTACAAGGAAGACCTTGAGTCTAAGAATCAAGAATTTGAAAAAGAACGTGCTATGTTGAGTGATGATTCAAATGATACCATAAAAGGTTATATTGAGAAAGTGTCTAAACTTGAAGAAAAAATCAAAGAATCCGAATCTCAATCTTCAACCAAGACGAAATCACTAAATGATAAAAATACTAAATTAGAAGACACTATTAGTGAACTTGAATCTAAAATATCATCATTAACATCTGAAAGTACCACAAAGGAAGAGAAGCTTGGAAAACTTCGAACATCTGTTAAAGAATTGACAACTACCAAATCAAAACTTGATCAAGAGATCCAACAATTAAAGAAAGAAAACTCAGTAATAGTTGATTTGAATGCAAAGATCACCAAACTTGAAGAAACTGTCACTGAAAAAGAGAACCTGCTAAAGGCAAATAAGGACAAATTAATGGACTCTGACCAAAAAATTGAAGCTAGTGAAAAGAAGATTCTCGATACAGTGGAACAGTTAGAAAGTACCAAAGCAGAATTCTCCAAGTATAAAAATGATTCGACTAAAACTTCATCTAAAGCACAAGATTCACAAAAGAAACTTGAAAAAGAAATTGAAGAGCTTCGCTCATTTAAAGAGGAGGCAACTGATTTGAAGAGTGACATTAAGAAGCTTGAACAGCAAGTCACAAAAGACAAAGAGACCAATGACGCTTTAAAGAGTGAAATCGAAACCTTGAAGAAATCTTTTGCTGATTCATCGGATGTTATTGAAGCCACCAAGAAAGAGTATCAATCCAAGCTAGAGGAGAAAGAGGTAGCTTCTTCAAAAGAAAAAGATGAGGCTGAAAAGTACAAACGAGAAAATGAAAAGATACATAAAGATTTAGCTAAAGAAAAGAAGGAAGCTGAAGAATTAAGAAAAGAAGCGGTGTCTTTGAAAGATAGTGCCGAGAAAGACAAAGCTCACATTGATTTATTAAGCAAAGAAAACCTTGAAATTGAAAAACTCAAGAAGGAACTTGAAGACTTGAAGAAAAATACAGTTCCAAAGTCAGAGTTAGATGACTTGGTATTAGTTCTTGATGAAATGGACGAATTAAAAAGAAAGTATAAAGCAAAGGCAAAAGAATTGGGAGGTGATGTATCCAGCGACGAAGAAGACGATGACGATGAAGACGATGACGAATAGATATATTGTAAATAAACAAACAATAAAAGTACATGATTTCAAAATATATTATCATCAGACACGTGTAATAGTTAAATATTCTAAAAGCACCTATATATAAAACAACTGAAACAAAATAAAAAAATAAATTTACAAAACTTAGCTTCTAGAAGCCCTTGGGTCCTTGATTCTATGAATACGAACATACTTTTCGTCTAATTCGGCAATTTGACCGATATCTTGTGGTGTAATAAATATAGTTTGAGAATTCTCTTTAGATAATTTATCAAGCATTAATCTCATACCAATCTTTCTGTTAACTTGATCCATGAAAACATCAAATTCAT
Source organism: Hansenula ciferrii (assembly GCF_000313485.1). Classification (NCBI taxonomy): domain Eukaryota; kingdom Fungi; phylum Ascomycota; class Saccharomycetes; order Phaffomycetales; family Wickerhamomycetaceae; genus Hansenula; species Hansenula ciferrii. The sequence goes on along the minus strand of NW_011887586.1, from coordinate 18,412 downwards.
CTAGACCTTTTATACGAGAACGCATAGGTTTCCAAGTAGCTAATAACAAAGAAATTTGAGAAAATGACTTTTCACCCCCAGATAATGAATCAACATGTCTTGGTTTTTTATCATTCTTAGTACTAACATACATTGTAAGTTTTTTCTTGTCATAATCAAAATCTAAATTACCGCTGAAGTTTCTGAAAGCCAAAGAAGTTTTAAAGTCCAAATCAGCTTCAAAAAATGTCGCAGCTCTTGATTCCCTAAAAGCAACCAATCTATCATGTAATGAAGCTTCGTATAGTAATCTACCTTTAACAGCTTTATCAAATTGTGTTTTTGCTTCATAAAACTTCCTTCTTGCAGCTTCGTCTTCATTAATAATTTCTTCAGGTGATTTACCCAAATCTTCATTGGCTCTTTTAACCTGGTCTGCCACTTTTTGAATTTCGTACTGAACAGCTTCAATATCATGTAGATGTATTGAATCCGCTTCTTCTTTGGTACATGACTCTTCAGCTTGAAGTTCATTTTCTTCAATACTCTTCTCCCAAGCAGGTAAGTTCTCAGTCATATCTTGAGCTTCTTGAAGTCTTTTTTGTTTACTTTTCTCAAAATGTTGTATTTTGGTAATATTTAGTTGCTTTTCAGACTCGAATCCTTGAATCTTTTCCTTGATTTCATGTTCTTCCTTAGTGATCTCTCTCGTCTCTTGCTTTGTTTGTTGATAATCTTCCTGTTTTCCACGCAATTCAGCTTCAAGATTCTCAATTTCAGCTCTCAAATCGTTCATGGCAATTTTAGCAAGATCACGTTCACGAATAGTATGTTGTTTATCATCCATGAATGCTTCAAGTCTACCATTCTGTGCAGAATCATTAAGTTTAGTGGTAATTTGATATTTTTGAGAAGTAATTTTTTTCATTTCATTGTCAAGATTTCTTTTTTTAGTTCTTAAATAATTTTGTTGGTTTTGAAGATCAGCTTTAAGGTTGGATTTTTGAGTTTCTAATTCGTTCAATTCAGCATTTTCATCTTGATATCTTCTTTTGAAAACTCCAGCTTCATTGGATCTATCTTTTGGTTTCAATTTTGGAATATTGTTGTCAAAGTAAACAGGATCAACTCTAAAACCACCTAAAGCATTAATAGAAGACCTTTGACCAGAACCTCTGTCTGTAATGGAAAGAGACATTTTGACATTTCTGACTCTATTTTCAAGGAGTTGCTGAGCTTCTTGTCTGCTATTAGCAACTACCACACTTTCAACATGGACCATATCAATTAATGCATATTTCACTCTTTCATCTTTAAAATGTAAAAGATCTAAAACAGTGGTGTAGCCTTGAGGTGGCAGACCTGATTCATAATTGAACGCTTCTGCCTTTCTAATAACAATGTTTGACCTAGCATTGTGCCTTCTTAGAATTTGTTGAAGTTGTTTATGATCATTGAAATTTTCAACTAAAAATGTGGTCAAATTAGATGCAATGTGTGATTCAACTAATTGAGCCCATTTTTCGCACCCTGGTTTAATTTGTATCAATGTCCCTATAGGGCCAATCACAGGGCTTTGGAATCTGGCTTTTTTTATATCATTAACAACAGCTTTGATACTGAAATGATAAGCATCAAATTCATCAACTTTTGAACTCTCAAGTCTGCCGATATGTTGTTTGATTCTGATAATGGATTCTTTCTTCTCTTGTATTTGATGATCAAGCTCAGTATATTGCTCTTTGTTCGAACCTGATGTGGATTCCGATAATTCGTCATCCACTTGTTTCTTCTCTACCTTTAGTTGTTCTAATTTAGCTTCAAGATTATCATGTTGATTTTGCAACGCTTCTAATGAACCACCATTCTTTTGCTTGATTTTATCTTCCTCAATTGCGATATCACGATCAAGCTGAGCAATTGCATCATCATGAAGTTTAATGTTTTTTTGATTGTCTGAGAATTGGTATTGAATTTTCTCGATTTTCCTACCAACACCATCCATTATCCCCCTTTTTTCTGTCAAGACGGTCATTATCATCTGTCTTTTTTCCATGATTTGTTCTTTCTTGAACTGGAGGTCTTCTTTACTAACATCGGCATTTTGAACTTTAGATTCATAATCTTTGATATATCTATCCAATTGCTCGATAGTGGATTCAATTTCAGCTTGACTTTCACGAACTTCTGCAACAACTTCTTCGGCCTGTTTCGCCATCATCCAGAAATATTTACCATGTAAAACTCTTTGTCTATCACGTAAGCCTCTTGAAGACAACAATCTATCATGCAACTTTTTGGCTTCACGGGCATCATCTTTTAGGTTAATTAGACTTTCCTTCATTCTGATGATTTTGACCGCCATACTTTGAACTTGGTCCTGAGACTGTTTCAAGTTTTTATGGATTTCATCCATTAGTGTACCTCTCATGAAGAATTTATATTTTTGATCATCTGTACTTGCAGTCAAAAATGATCTAGCAGCATCCTGCGATAAAAATGCCATTGGATTGTTAACAGCAATATTGTGATAATCTAAGATTGCATCCAAATCAGCTTTCTTTTGAGAAACTTTTTTACCATTTTCAGATTTTAATGTGTATGGTGAAGTTGTAGCGTCGCGTCTCAATATTCTTTCAATAATGATCTCTGACCCATAAATACCTGGATCATAGGCGTCGCTACCTTCGTTTGATAGCACAACTTGTATATGAGCTGTGTTGGCTCCTTCTTTGATCAAATCTTTCAAATTAGACCCTCTATTTGTTTCAGATGCTTTGGCACCAAGACAGATTGAAATACCTGTTAAAATAGCACTTTTACCACTACCATTATGACCAATAATGAAGTTCAATCTTGGTCCAAAATCTAAAACGAAATTTTCGTGACACATGAAATTCTTCAAAGAAACTCTTTTGATAACACCAGATACTTTTGACTATGGAATTGTTAGAATAGATACATAATTGTCTTAATTTCATAAAATTAACTTACTGGATCAGCATCATCAAGCACTTGAGTGGCTTGTGAAAACTTTGCAATTCTTCTAGCTCTTTTACTCTTTGAGAAATCAATCTTTTGACTCAAGAATCCATCAATATCAATATCATTCTGTTGAAATCATTGAGTGTTAGTATCAATCACATTATAATATATCAGTTTATTATCAGAACATACTTCTTGCGCGCCATCATCAATCTCAAACTCATCACCGTCTCTCTCAGCAACATCTGTCTGACTATAAAGTCTCTTCGAATTTTCAACCGCCATTATGACAATTGAATGCTGACTTAATTCTTTATAAACACGATGAATAGCTTTAAATGTCTTTATTTCTTCACCAAAAAGCGTGAAAAGAACATGACGCGTAAAATAAAAATGAAAAAACAGTCGCGAATTCAATTTATGGTTGGGACAGGACTGCCAGATTAATTTATGAAAACTTCAACACCGAGATTTGTGATAAATCATTATAATTGAGCTCTAGAGTGGTGTTCCATTACCTATATTTTAGCTTGGACGTTACAAAAATGATTGTTCAGGCTCAAAAAAGGGGACTCTTGAAGTTATTGAAGAGTCCACTAACTCGAGGGCTATCTGCAACTGCCAAATCTCAATCTTCTACAGAGGAGATAGATTTGAAAGCTTTGGATGCCAAATGGACTGCAATTTGGGATGAGTTTCCACCCCTATACGCCTCAAGTGATATTTCAAAGAAGAAAGAAAAAAACAGAGGTGAAAAGAAGTATATCTTGTCACAATTTCCATATCCTTCTGGGATGCTACATATGGGGCATCTGAGAGTTTATACAATCAGTGATGTCTTATCAAGATACCACAAGCTACAAGGGAGAGATGTCATTCATCCAATGGGCTGGGATGCTTTTGGTTTACCTGCTGAAAATGCTGCTATTGAAAGAGGGATTGATCCTGCAGCGTGGACGTATGACAATATTGATAAAATGAAAGATCAGATGAAATTGATGCTAGCAGATTTTGACTGGAATAGAGAGGTTACTACATGTGACCCATACTATTATAAATGGACTCAAAAAATATTCTTATTACTTCTTGAGCATGGTATGGCTTACAAGAAAGAAGCAGAAATCAATTGGGATCCAATTGACAAGACTGTTTTAGCTAATGAACAAGTTGATGCCGAAGGTAAATCTTGGAGATCTGGTGCTGTGGTCGAGAAGAAAATGCTGAATCAATGGTTCTTAAAAATCACAGATTATGCCCCAGAATTAATAACTGATATGAAATATTTGGATAGATGGCCTTCAAAAGTTTTGAGTATGCAAAAGAATTGGATAGGGGAATCTAAAGGTACAGAGCTGCTTTTCAAATCAAACAATGATGAATTTACTATAAAAGCTTTCACAACCCGTTCTGATACCATTTACAGTATACAGTATGTTGCATTAGCTTTGAACCATGATATAACAAAGATTTATGCTAAAGAATATCCAGAATTAGAATCTTTCATCCAACAAGCCAAAAATTTCCCAGAAGACTCGAAAGCAGGATTTGAAATACCGAATCTTAAGGTACAAAATCCATTCAAAGAGGGTGATTTTGATATTCCAGTCTTTGTGGCTCCTTATGTAATTGGAACATATGGTCATGGTGCTGTTATGGGTTGTCCAGGGCATGATAGTCGTGATTTTGAATTCTGGAAGGAAAATAAACCAGAATTACCAGTGATCAAGACAGTGTCACCTGATCCAAAATCTAAGGAGGTCGATCAACCAGACATGGCTTTCACCAGTAAAAATGGTATAATGAATGAAAATGCTAATGAATTGAAAGGTCTTACAAGGGTTGAAGCTATTAATGCAGTTGATAAAGCACTAGTTGAAAGAGGTCTTGGAAAACCGGCAACAACTTATAAATTAAGAGATTGGTTAATAAGTAGGCAAAGATATTGGGGTACACCAATACCCATTATTCATTGTGACTCGTGTGGTATTGTTCCCGTTCCAGAGGAGCAGTTACCTGTTGTACTCCCTGAGAAGGTACATATTAGTGGTAGAGGTAAATCATTAGCTGATGTTGAAGAGTTTGTTCATACTAATTGTCCAAAATGTCATGGCCCAGCAAAACGTGAAACTGACACTATGGATACATTTATGGATAGTTCGTGGTATTTCCTTCGTTATGCTGATCCACGTAACCATTTTCAACCATTTGATCCTAAAGCCATCAGTAAATTACCAGTTGATATTTACATTGGTGGTGTCGAACATGCTATTTTACATTTGTTATACTCCCGTTTCCTTACAAAATTCTTATGTAAGGCCTATAATGTTGAAATTAAACAACATGATGATACTAAATCATGGAACACCAATGGTGAACCATTTTGGAGATTAGTCACACAAGGTATGGTTCATGGTAAAACATTTAATGATCCAAAAACAGGTAGATTTTTGAAACCTGAAGAAGTTGATGTTACTGATATTGCTAATCCAAAAATTATTGAAACTGGTGAAACCCCAGTTATTTCTTACCAAAAAATGTCCAAATCCAAGTATAATGGTGCCGATCCAGCTGCTTGCATTGAAAAACATGGTGCTGATGCTACAAGGGCCCACATCTTGTTTCAAGCTCCGATTGATGATGTTCTTGACTGGGATGAAACTAAAATAACGGGAGTGGAAAGATGGTTACGTCGTTTAATTTCTCTAAGTGATGCAGTTATGGATAAAGCACAATATGAATATGGAAATTACCCAGAAATTTTGCCAGATCTTAATGATGACGAAATCAAATTCTTCAATAAAGTTCAAATGTACACATCATCCATTACTGAATCTTTTGAAAACACATTATCATTGAACACAGTGATATCTGACTACATGAAATTTACCCGTGATGTTGCCGATGCTGTCGAAAATAAGAACATACACCCGGAACTTGTTGAGGATGCTTATGATCAATTATTGATTCTTGCATCACCAGTAGTTCCATGTTCTTCTGAAGAGGCGTGGGAGAGGATTAATATAAGAATTGGAGATATAGGATTATGCATTTTTGAGGAAGTATGGCCTGAAGTTAAAGGGCTAAAAGGAACCACACTTCAAAAATTCAACATATTTATTGATGGTAAGATTAGAGATGTCATTGAAGCCGATCATGAATTGGTGAATAATCATGACTTAGCTAAAACTAGAATTCTTGAGTCAGAAAAGATCCAAAAACATTTGAATGGAAAATCCATCAATAAATTGATCGTAAAACCAGGTACAATTGTTGTTATTTCAAACAAAAATAAAAAATAATCACATTCACATACATACATATATATGACTTCATGACTGTACATAATATCCAATCTAATATAACGTGTATATAACAATTAACCACTATTCTTGTATTCTAGCGCTTTCCCAAAAGACTCTTCAAATGTGAGAATAGCAAATCTGCAAGTCCTCTGTAACATTGTTCCCTATCCATTTTTCTCAGAATTTGTAGCTTTGTATCCTCATAATTTGTCTTCAACCATTTTGATTCAGGATCATTTTGAAGTTCAACGATAGATCCATTTGTCAATGGACCTGCATGGCGAAATGTACATTCAGGGTCTTCATCTTCAAGAATTCTCAACAGTTTAGCTGACTTAGAAGCAAAAGCTGGTGAGTGACTGATATTGAATAAAGATGGGAAAGTTGAGTTCCTATCAAATATTGGAACTTTAACACTTAATGAATTTATGAAATCAGAACCAAGTCCAAATGATGTTTCCCCTTCTTTTTTATTTGATACATGAAAAGCTCTATTTCTCCAAAGAGCATTACAAAGATCAACAACATATGAGTTATGAACAGCCGTTAGCTTGATCGTAAGGTCGTTGCTGATTGCTTCTTGTAAGAAAAATTTGGCAAAGTTTAAATACCCACAAATTTCTGAGATCACATATGGATGATTAACAAATACTAACATATAGGTCAAGTTTGGTGGAAGAACAACATTTTCAATGTTTTGATGTGATTTTGGTGTACTTTTATTGATATTGATAAACTTGATGACATGGAATACCAGCTTTAGGTTCATTTGAAATTTTATAAGCCAATCTGGTAGGTAATGTTTGATCTTTGTACAAACATGTAAAATATCTTGATAAGTATCAACAGCTTCGGCTTTATCTTTCAATTCAAACAGCCACCTTGAGAATAACAATGTAAGTGAGTTCAGTAACGCTATTGTGGACTCTAAATTATTTATGTGACCTGCACTTATTATACTTTGTAATGCTATGGATAGATTATAAGAGTGATCGAGCGGTATAAAACAGATAAGTTTCCATATGTATACCGTTAAGTGGCTTGAGCTTGTATCACCTTTCTTGTTCAGTATCTTTAACAAATTCTCTAATAATGATTCAGGTAAATGGTTGGTTCTTTCCACAAAAAATATCAAATCATGTAGCAAACTCTCCTGATCTAGTGCAGATAATTCTTCAAAATCTTCCAGTACGAATTCTAGCCCAGCATCCAATCTATTAAAATCTTTTTCATTGGAGAGTGAAGTGAATAATAACAAGGAGTTATCATGTTTATCATGAACAACGTTAGCTATATCAGATGGTAACTTTAGATTTTCAATACTTTTCACAAGCTCAGGTATTGAATGAAATTGATTATTTGTTTTGACTGTTGTAGATGTATCAACCCTTGATGATATCTTTTTCCTCTTCTTTAGTTTCTGCCCGAATATTTCCACTTGTTGAAGTTCATCATTTGTCACTTGTAATACCCTCTTATCATTTGGTTTCCTTAGATTTATTAGCTCCTGCAAATATGTGTAGTTTGGATGACTAAATATGGTGTGTGATATATTTGGGAGAATGTCAAAAATTTGATCTGGTGCAAATTCTTTGTATAAGATTAACAATGCTATAAGATGTTCGGATTCATCATATTTTGATCTTAATCCTCGAAGTCTATCGATTCTTTTGGTATTAACGTGGAACTTTTTTGTTGATAATAATAATAAGTGTGCAATGTGAGGTCTTAGATACTCAAATTCTAAATAGTTGAATAACAAACCATATAATTTATCAATTATCGAAGGATCTTCTAAGAATGAGTAAACTGATACCAGCCATTTTATTATTAATACTTGAATTGTGTTGGATAATCTTTTTTCCTTATTATTACCAGTCTTCACCCCAAAGCTTCCACATATATCAACCACAACATCTTTCGGTATTGGTGCTTTTGGGTATAAAAGATTCTTTATGATTTTCACTCTATAACCACTCCGAAGTGAGGAATATGGGTCTAATGTGAGTTTAAGTAGTGTGATAATATCATCTTGTGTTATCCCTATTGTTTTAATGGGTAGGTTTCCTAAGTCATCAATAATATTGTGAATCTCCTCAGGTGATAGATCCTCTATATTAACATGTCAGTAATCAGTGAGCAAAAAAAGTCTCATGAGCATTGCACGTACCATTATTAAGCTTTTCTATAAGCTTGGATATTTCAGCCATCACGCTATCGAGTGTAAATTACGACTCTATATAATGCTTAACCAAATTATGGCTTTCCAAGCTGAACTATAAAAGTGCTTGAAACTTTATGCGTGTTTACTTTTCAAGTTATCTGCGTTTCCAAGGTAACCCAAAAAATGCTGCGTTTACCAATAAAGCTAAGCGTATTAATCTATAGTACCCGTAACCCGTAACTTCCAATTACTACATCAAGGCTTTAAAATCATTTCATATTATTAAAGGGGGATTAGGAGTTTTTTTATTTTCTACTTCTATTATACAATGGTATTTTTTTTTCTTTCTTTGTTTTCATTTTCTATGTTTCATTTTCGAAAGTCAATCATAAGAGTCTATCATTAATTTTCTAAACCAGCACTTTTTTTAACATCAATCATACCAATTCTATCAAAAACAGATCTAGCTCTAATATAAGGATCTAATTGAGCGTAGTTGATACTTAATTGATGACCTAATTCGATTTTTTCATTCAAGAATTTCTTACTTTCTTCATCTGAATTAGATTCAATCCAATTAACTGTAGCTTCAATAAATTTTGTGATAATTTCTTTTCTTTGTGATTTCAATTGATCTCTTGTTGATTTATCATTTAATAATTCATCTTCACCTTCTACTGGTTCAACATATTCCATTTCAAATTCATCTTCACCACCTAAAGAATTTGGAATATATTTCATTGGAATAAATTGATGTAAATCTTTAGCAGTTTTGGTGAAACTAATCTTTGCAGCAACAACAGGATCTAACCAGTTTTTAACAATGTTCCAAATTGGTGGGAAAATCCATGGTGCTTTATGAATGAATAATTTACCTAAAGATTCTGGATAATGAGCTTCAAAAACACCAATCATGAATTTAACAGGGGCATAATCCATATTTGACATTGTAAAATCGGTTAAATCGAAAAGGACAGAACATGAATCAACTGGTTCTTTTAATAATAATCTAGCTTCTTCAATAACTAATAAAGTATATTTTTGAATATCTTCTTCAGTCTGTTCATTGGAATGATGTAATCTTGGTCTGATAATAACAATTGGTCTACCTTCATTATCATAACCTCTAAAGTAAGCTTTGGATAGTTTGAATTGTAAATGGAAACCATCTTCACCATTGTCAATACCTCTTTTCTCACCGCCAAATAATAAATCTTCAACATGACTTTCTTTTAATCTCCAATGTAAAGTATGAGCCAGCATAGCCAGAGCTTTATCGGAATCCCATTTTCTTGCTCTTAAGAATCTTAATATCAGATTATCAGGAGAATCAGTTCTTAACATATTCCAGAAATTTTCATAAATATCTTCCGGTTGTAAATCTTTAAAAGATTCATGAATACTTTTATGTGTATAATTTGCTTCAATAGATTCATTTGATCTTGTTGAAGTTAATTCGTTTTTTTCACTTGATTTAGATGCCTTGTGACCACGACGGAATTTTGAAAACATTTTCTTTTTACCTTTATCATCACCATTTGATTTAGTTGAAGCAACACTTGTTGTTGTTGCTGTTCTTTTTGGAGCTGAAGGTAGTGTGACGGGAGTACCCCAAAATCTAAGGAAATGAGCCCAAACTTCTTTCAATTTACGCTCTTCATCAGCGCTCAATGTGGTAACACGACCAGATGGGTTTGGGATTGACATTTTGATATAATGGTAGTTCTTGAAGAAACTTTTCCCTTGATCAAGATCAAATTGCGTTACTTGTTCTTCTCGAGAAGTTCGGGTATTAATTTAGTTTTTCAAAACTTTTTTTTTGTTTTTGTTTGGATTTTGTTTGACGCGATCGAGAATTTAAAGGAAAATGTTGATCTGCTAAACGACGTGCGATGGCCCATGGGCGATGGTGCATTTTGTAAGGTTAGTTACTTGTTGAGTTGTTGAGTAGTGTGCAGTATGTTAACTATGTGATTATCTGGGATCCAAGACTTCTATAGGTGGACATTTGGATGAAATTGGACGGGTATTGATGGTTTTAGAGTGCGATACATTACATTAAGTTCTCAATTTGATGATTTATACAAAATTGATCAGTTACGTCCTACATGAGGGATAATTTATACTCATTTATTTCCCATTCCACTATTCGCATATATTCATTTCCTAATTATCTTCTCAATTTATCTTTCCCACTTTCTTTTGTGCATACTTTAGCTTTGCACTTGTTCTATCAACTTCAGTATCCAATTCATCCAATAATTCATTTTGTAGTGCTAATTCTTCATTGATAGCGATTCCCAATTCTTTTTGTCTATTTATAACAGCACTCAATCTTTCTAACTCTTGATCCTGGTCCTGAATATCATTTTTTTGCATTTGTAATAATTGTTGATTCTCAATACCACGAGTTCTTTCAGTTTCTTGTGGTTGACCTAACACACGACCTTTGAATAATAGGTTCTTAGATTTCCCCAATGATGTCTTACTGGATTCTAATGCTTCAGGGTTTGATGTGACATTACTCAACAATTGTTCAAGATCACCATGTTCTCTTTTTATTGAATGTAATAATTCTCTTCTTCTTTGTATTTCACCTTCACCTATTGATCCTTTAGCCGCGACATCATCTAAACCTTTGGATAATCCATCAAATCTTAATCTCCCTACAATCAACTTTTTTCTTGCCTCTGTACCATCAATAAATATTTTAGATCTTGCATCTTGTAATATAAGTTTAGTTTCTCTAACAACATCGATCCAAGACGTTAGATCAGTTATAGGATCATTATTATTTGTTGAAGATAAAGACCAAGCAGAATTAATCTTTTCTTTTGTTCCATCATTAGCTGTGGAAAAGGCACCTGGTGGTAATTGTAAAAAATCTCTAAAGGGTAATGATCGTCTCCATTTGATATTTAATTTATCATTTATGGCATCTTGTAAAAATTTCTCCAATTGAATTCTTCTCTCTTCAGCAAGTCTGTCATTATTAATGGTTTTCCTTAAAAATGTCTTTTTGGGGAAGTTATAGGGTATTTGATCTGAATATAACGATTCTAATTCTTCTTTCAATGCAGCAAAATCTGAATATCTCTTTTCTAGTTTTTTACTCTTTCCAGAGCTCTTCACGAGCACATGATACACCGTATGACTCCCATCGTCACTAGTAGATGTGTTTGGAATGGTAACCTGAACGTCCATTGTCTTTTCTAACAAACTAAATCAAAAGTGAATCAAAAAGTGCCACATTCTTGAGATCAAAATAGTTGAAATAAGTTTAAATATCAAAAAAAGGGCCGCGATAAAGGCCGCGAATTTGCTTAATTTTTTTAACGTCAAAAGAACATCAACAAAAAGAACATCAACAAGAGAGCTTAGAACAGTTGGGACCAAAAGATCAATTCAGCTCAATTGACAATGGTGAGTAATACCTAAGGGTTGTTGCAGATCAAGTACTAACATTAGCCCTCAGCCTAAACAATACATTGCCACCAACAATGCCGGTGCTGCTCACAAATCAGACATCTATTCAGTTGCCATCTCAAAACCATACACTATAACAGCTTCAGGTGATGGATACTTGAAATTTTGGTCAAATCATATAACAGAAACAGACACTGCAAAAGAGAATGTTAAAGAAGTATTTGTACACAAGACAGGGTTGCATCATGTTGCTGTTTTCGAAGATTTTGTTGATACAACTAGAATTGGATTAGTTGCAACTGTTTCATTTAGTGGTGAAGTGTTTTTTTACATTATAAATCAAACCGATGGTTCTATATCACCAATTGATGTTCAATTGAATGGTAAAGGTAATAGAGATTCATACTGGGCTATTCAATTCTCGAAAGATGAAGAAAGTAAATCACATAAATTTGGTGCTACACAAGCAACAGGTGTAACTAAAATATGGTCATTTACAATAGATTCATTAACATCTGCAACTTTCACAATTCATGGTGAAATAAAACCACAAACCAAAAATTTTGCAACAAGTTTAGATATTTCATATAATAAATCATTATTAGCTACTGGTTTCAAAAATGGTGATGTGGTTTTAACTCAAACTGAAACTTCTAAACCTGTTTATACTTTCCATAATTTTGGTTTAAAAGGTTCATCACAAAGTTCTTCAACTATTCGTTCTGTTAAATTCTCTCCATTGGGTACATTATTAGCCGTCGCAAGTGATTCAGGTTCATATGGTACAATAACTTTATATGATACTATATATGGTGAAAATGTTGGTAATTTCACAATCCCATCACATTCAACTCAAGTTCATGTTGGTGCTTATGCACATGAAGGTTGGGTTTTTGAAATTGATTTTAACGAAACAGGTGAATTATTGGTAAGTTCAGGTTATGATGGTAAAATTCGTGTATGGAATGTTACAACTCGTGAAAGAGAAGCTACTATTGCATTAAGTATTACAGATTATGATGATGATGATATCCCAATTGATGAAAATGCAACTAGTGCCGCTGTGGGTGTTAAATTTATTGATAAAGGTATTAGAGGAGGTGCTGGTGGTGATAGTAATGATGGATTAGCTATAATATCTTTAGATAGAGGTATTCGTTGGTTTAGAGAAGCTGGTGGTATATAAATATAATTTTATCATCATTTTTGCTATATACATTTCTATTTAAATATTCGTAAGCATTATTTTATTTCTTTATTTAATATTAATTAATTAATCTATTCATATATTTCATCAGTTGGATGAATTCTATAATAATTCATTCCAGTAACATAGGTTTGTTGATCAAAATCTTCATCATCTTCATTATCTTTTGGTGCTTCCCCTTCAGGAAATCCAAAATTTGGTTCAGTGCCATAAGTACCAAATGAAGGTCCATGATCCACTGTACTATAATCTCTATCATAATTATTTAAATTGAAAGATCTATCATGAGGTGAAAGAGATTGGAATCTATTAACACCTAATTGAGAAGATGAATTTGAATGATTATTACCAATTTTAACATCACGACAAAAATTTATAATTTCCTCTTTTGATAATTCTTCAAATTGCGGTGATCTGATAATTAAATCCCAATTTTTTGAACAATAATTTGATGCATTATGTGCCAAAATTTCTTCATTAATATATCTAGCTCTTGACCAAACTTTCATTACAGTTTCCACATTAAAACCTTTTGAATAAATTCTATCAAGACATAATTTTCTTAATTTGGGGACTTCATAAATATTTGACAATATTAATAACCCTGAAATAATATCTTGATCTATTGTAGATAAATCATTTGTATAAAAATATTCAATTAACGATTTGATCCATTTTATGGGTTCTGGTATAAATAATGTATTTGTTTTAGTTTCTTGCATCCCACTTTGTAAAATTCTTTTAAAATGTGGCCATCTTGCGAAAAGTATTGTAGTATGAACTTTTATAGGTGATGATTTAATAAAAGTATCTTGATTTGTTGATGATTGGAATCCATTTTCTAATCTTGATTCACCAGGTTCTAAGAAGATTGAATCTAATGAAGGTCTTTGATTTCCTTCAATACCAAATATTTGAAAATCACTTAATGTAGTATCATTTAATAAATTTTTAAAATCTAAAGACATTGAATCTTCATCATCATCATTATATTTTCTTTTCCTCATTGATCTTTCCACTATACCCAAATCAGCTAAATCTAATCCAATAATTGTTTTCAAATTATAATCAAATGCTGTATCATCTGCTTGACCTGATATTGGATATCCTAATAAATAAAGTTTTGATTCATGAATAAATGTATGTTTCCATTTATGACCTAATAATGGATCAAATGCACCAGTTAATACAGCATGCCATCTTAGACTATTTAAATCATAAAGTCCAATACATGGTTCCATTAAAGTATTATCCATTGAAAATAAAGGTACAACAACATCTAATAATAATGAAGAATTTTTTGTTGAATTCATAAAGATATGATCACCTTGGAATCTAGGTAATTGGTTTATCTTGATTGAACCAGTTATATTTGTTTGTAAATCAAACCAAGAAATTTCAGTAACATGAGCCATTTCTTTTGTTAATCCACCTAAAGCCCAAATTTTACCATCATGATAAGTGATATAATGATCAAATCTACATATGAATTTTCTTGAACCTTCCCAAACACCTCTTGTTATATCAAATATCCTTAAGTCATCATAAGGATCATTCAAATCATCTTTGAATAGTCCACCAGATATAAACATCTTGGTACCGTCTTGTGAAAGACAAGCAGCATGTCTTGATCTTGGTTCTTCGGGGATAGCAGGACCTTGATCTTGAATAGATTCCCATTCATTAGATTGAACATGATATTTAACTAGTTGTGAATGATTGAAACGACTATTATTTGATTCTTCTGGCACACCTCCATAGATTAATATTGTATCATTTTTAGTCTGAGGATCTTTACCTATAAATAAAGATGAGTGACCTTCTCTATAAACTTGATCTTGTGGGTAAGTGCTCCACAGATTTGTATAAATATCTAATAAATAAACATTTCCATCCACTGATATTTCATAGTTAGTAAATTGTAATCAATATACTAGATGAATACTAATACGTACAATTATCATCTTCATCAAATCCACCGAAAAGAAAGAATTTCCCATCGTTTGTCACTGCACTTGAAGATTTGATTCTTGATAACGGTTGAGAACCTTCAGTAACCACTGGTTTGATACTCTTCAAATTTGTTCTCCTAACAGCCGGTGAAACAAACGAGGACATCCTTACCTCTTTATCAGTATAAACAACTAAATCTTATAAATCCAACGTAAAATGACACTAAAATGTAATCAAATCTGAAATCTTTCATTATGTGCCAAAAAGAAATCTTGATAACTATTATGAAACACAGTCCCGAGGTATACCTCGTATTACCCAAAACAGGTTTATTGCCACCGGATCTCCCCCAATGACAGCACCACAAATTCCTTTTTCCTACGCGAAAACACGCCAAATTCCCAGCTTAACTATGCGCGACCACCACGATCACAGCCCACCGGAACTGAAAATTTTGCTGGTGCGAGCCGCACCCGCTGTCCGTTTTGGGCGATTTGAAAATATCAATCAACGGAATAAAAAAAACTGGCGAAAAAAAAAGTCATCTTCAACACTTTTCAAAACCATTTCAAACCATTCATTGTCAACCAAAATCGTTCATTTAAAATCCTGTGTTTTCCATTTTATTTCATTTAGAATTAAATACGGCCTGAATATTTCATATTTCTCGCCTTTTGGAAACCTGATTTTGAACATCTATACAACTTCTTTGAAGAAGATCAACTTGAGAAGCTTTTCCCGCTTAAATTTCTCAACCCTCAAGCGCGCAAGTTTGATTAGCAAGCAATAAGAACAACAACAAAAAGGTTTATTTTTGTTGATTTTTGGTCTATTAGTATCCTATCATTCCTAGATTCAAGTGGTGTTATTTGCTGCTTGTCAAGGTTTATTCGGTATTGAGTTTTAGCTGCTAATTTAGTTTATTCTTTGTTTTTACCGCTGACGTGTTTGTTATTACGTGTGGAATTGAATATATTATATCAAATTATAGTATATTATTCTCAGTTTTAATTCTTCAGAAATTGATATAAAGTCAAAAAAAACTCAAATAACAAAAAAAAATTGATACTTTCTTCATAAAAAGTTTTTATTTAATTATAAGAACATATTATTACAAGAAATCAATATAGACGAGCTTTTTATTAAGTCATCGTCAAATCAAAAAAAATACAAGAGAAGAAAAACTACAAAAATCAAAACTATTATAATAGAAGTTATTTCATTTCAATCTGTTGAGGGAATATAGTATTATTATTATATCTCCAGAGAATTAACTTTAAATCTATTATATTATCAAAAAAGAAATATCAAATTTTGTTGTATTAAGTTATTTTACAAATTTTCCTAATTTCACAAAACTTTTATTATCAAAATGGCTACAGCTTATGCTTATCAACCTTTTGATGCTACTCATCAACAACATGGGTATATGAATGGTTATCAACAACCAACATATTATCAAAACCAATATGTTGCTCAAAATGTCCCCCAACAACCTGTTTATCAACAAGCTCCAATGATGAATGTTAATCAACCAATTTATGGTGCTCCTGCTCCACCTCCAATGGTTTCAGCTCCTGCTCCAAATCCTTATGTTCCAAATAATAACTATGGTTATAATAATGGTGCTTATTATCAACAACAACCTCAACCAGTTGTTCAACAACAACAACAACAACCTCAACAACAACAAGAAGCTGTTACCGGTGGTGTTTCATCAGTTTTAGATTATGATTTAAATATCATGTCTAAATTCACTACTTATTTGGCTTTTAGATTATTTGGTAGAAGTGATACTAAAAATGAAAAATTTGCCTCATCAATTAAATCTGTTTTAAGTGCAACTAGATTACCATTATCTTCATTAATTTTAGCAAATTATTATCTTGTTCAAAAATATGAAGTTGATAGTTATTCATTTCAACAAAATTCAGATGAAAAAATTTATCAAATTGTTATTTTAGCTTTAGTTATGTCAAATAAGGCAAATGATGATAATACTTTTACAAATAAATCTTGGTCAGATGCTACTGGTTTGAATGTTAAATTAATTAACTTTTTAGAAGTTCAATGGTTAGATTTAATTGATTGGAAATTACATGATACTGATATGGAAAGATATGATGAATTAATGATTCAATATAAAAAATATGCTGATAATTATAATTCACCAATTCAATATCATTCAAGATCAATTAGTAGCGAACCAATTTCTCCAATTTTATCAAGTTCAGGTTCACAATTTTCTCCAAGAGATTATTCATCACCTTCAAGATTTGATAATTTTTCAAATTCAAATAATTGGTATACAACTTCATCATCAAATTCAAGTTCAAATTATTATAATCATTATCAACCACGTGCTTATTCACACAATAGATCATATTCTTATCAAGAACCTGAATATTGTACAAGAACTGGTTCTTATCAAAGAATGATGTATTGTTCATGTCATTATTGTTCAACTCCAACAAGACCTGTTGATTGGTCATATAATTTAGCTGCAGCTTGTTAAGGTTCCCAACTATCTGTTTTTTCTATTTCCCTACTTTTTTTTTGTTTATTATTACAATTTGTGCTTTTTTATTTTTTACTTTATTATTATAAACTTATAAATTTTTGATATAAATTATACATTTTGCTCTTTTTTAAAAAAAAAATTATTCAAATTATACTCAAAGAAAAATTATTCAAAAATCCAAAAAAAAAATCAACTTTCAATAAAATTATAAAACCCTAAGATTTAATTTTTAATCAAATTAAACTTGGATGAAAAAAAAAATACTATCAAAAAAGTTTATTTGCTTTCAACTGGTTTTCTTATTCAAATTTTTTGTCAAAAAAATCAAAAAAAAAAAAAGAGAAGAATACGCTATGTTTTAAATTTTTGCTTATTTCGAAGAAGATCTAACTAATGAACAAGATTAATTAATCATTTTTTCTAATCAATATCAAGTTCATATTTCTTATTATCATTAGCTATTTTTTATTATACTATACTATATTATATTTTATAAACTTTTTTTTGTTTTATTACTTATAAAAAAAATAATCATAATTTCTTTATTGAATTTTATGATTATGAATATTTTGTCGTTTAAAATGGTGTCAATATTTTTTTTTTAATTTTTTTCTTAACTTTTTTTTAACAAGTCGTATATAAGGATTTTATTAATATATTATATATACTGTGTTTGAACTATTGTAGATCTGGAATAAAGATTTCATTCTATATCACAATCAAGTGACACCATCGCAAGTAAACATGTATATATTGACCAGTATCAGTATGTACTATATAACTATAACGTCGATGACATGCTAGCTGAAGCGACAGAAAATATATACTACAATGTACTCTTCGACGTCGACCTGCAGTATGATCACTATAAAATA
>NW_011887585.1:0-2358 GCF_000313485.1 Hansenula ciferrii | reverse complement strand
CACTCCTGTCTTTTTTGTGATTCAAATATGAATCATAGAATAAATGTGTTATAGATATGTTTGTTTGTGATTGAATGATTGTAACGACGTGTGGTCAAGAAAGTGTAAAAATGTAAAATAAGTATAAAAATGTAAAATAAAGTGTGTGTATGTTTCAAAAGATGTTAAATAAAAGTTTGCTGTTTATGTGTTTTCATAGATGATTTTAATAATTGTTTAGTTTGGATTTGAGTTCCATTATGTTCAAATAATGGATATGATTAGTAATATTTGGATGTTTCTCCATATTGATTAGATCTCTCGTTTGATTCTTGTTTTTGATAATTATCATTTGACCTTGAGTATCTTGGATGTTTATTATATTGTTTGTCTTCATATGATCTACCGCTAAAGTTTCTGTTAGTATTTCTGAAATTTGGATTATACTTATTTCCATATTCATTGTTATTGAAACCTCTATTTTGTTTATGTGGTGATCCCCAGTTGTTTTTCTGTGATCTCATTTTGGTGTTGGTGTTCTTGTAGGTTTCTTCAATTTCAAAAGCCTTTTCCATGACAGGTTTTACGAATGTTCTCCAATGTGGATATTCGTCATTTGGATACCTTTTTTGAATTGATAATCTTAGTGGTACGTATAAATCTGTTAATTTACTCAGGAATTTTGCAGTAATTTGATTTTCAGTCGCGAATTGGTTGTTGAAATCAAAAGCATTAATTTCATCAGTTACTTTTTGGAATTTGTCAACGAAGTCCTCAACTGCTTCTCTTGAAGTATTAGTTGAAGTGTCAAAATCAATTGTTTGTATGCGGTCAATAATATCTGATGAGCTTCTGATGTCTAAGTATTCAATCAATTTGCTTATGTTTTCTTTGGAGTTATGATAAGGTACAATTAAGTTTTTAAGTTTTTCAACTTTAATTAATTGAGTCAAAGCTATATTGACCAAAGTGGATTCATGTTCATCTGGTTCGTGTTTTGATTTTGGACCAGAATTGGTTAATTGTAAGATTTTTTCAATAAAAGTGATGAAGGTTTTAAGCCATATAATGGATTCTGTCCTATTCATAGCTCTATTTGATTTCTGTTCCAAAGGTAATATTGTTTTCAATACAGCATCTAGATCATTTTTGAATAATTGATACTCTCTGGAACCATCTTGTCTTAGGTATTTACTTTTTGATATTCTTGACTTACCGTGTTTGTCTGAACTTTCAGAGAAATTAGAGAAGTCTTTACTTGATGAATCATCGTTATGATTATTAGAACTTAACAAATCATTGTTACAACTTAATGAATCATCGTCATGACAATTAGAACTAAAGGAATCATTGTGAATATCAGATTCAGATTCTTCAGGAATTTCGAACATTGGATCAAATTCCATTTTTCTTGGATCAGATTTTGTTGATGGTATTGCAGCTACAAAAGGAACATTTTCCCTTTTTTCTTGAAACAATTTATCATGATCAACATCATGATTTGAGTTTGTGTTTTCATTGATTAATGAATCTTCTACAGGTTTGGTTTCTGAACCAGTGTTATTTGAAACTTCATAGTTAAGTCCAAAAGCTTCTTTAGGTGTTGTTTTTCTTATAACTAAATTTTTTAATGTATTTAGTATTTCAACATCCGTTGTTTGTGGAATGTCATTAAAATCTAATGTATTTGTTTCATAATTTGGTATAAAATATTCATTCCATAATAATTGAGGTGGCATAGGTCTAAGATACAACTGGTATTTTTCACCTAATCTCCAAGGTGTCCCTCCAATCTTTACCCAAGTTGAGTTCCCTGCCGGTTCCTCTGTCCATACGCGTTTTTGATCTCCAGTATCGCTTTCGTAGTTAATAAAATTTCCTGTAGGAGGAATAACTACTGCGATTCCACCATCTTTGGTGAATCCAGCTTTAAGGCCCCACATCCCTTCAAACATGATCATTAAACGATCGGGATTAAATAGTGGTCCTACGAAACTAACTAAAGGAAGTGGATCTCCTTCGTAGATTTCGTTATTATAAGACAAGTAGCCAACTTGTTCTGTAAGATATTCGTCTTTTCTTATATTGTCAATTCCTTTAGACACACCAATGTTACCAGTAAAGGAACTTTTCCTAGATGTGTAACTTCCTTCATTACCTACTTTTCCAGAATGATCAGACTCATCAATTGAATTCTCGTCAGAGTTACCTTCAACAACAGTATCTCTACGATTACTTTCCGATCCGCCAGCAGATGGAGTGTTGAATTCAAGTTCTGGAGGTTCATTGTTTACATGTTTAGCATTTAAAATTGGTGTAGTATATGTGGATAATTCTTCGGAGTTACCTGGTAATTCATTGAACAAAGAGGCGCTACCA
>NW_011887584.1:0-107210 GCF_000313485.1 Hansenula ciferrii | reverse complement strand
CGGTTAATATAAACCGCGGACCGACGGTTAAATTAATTATATACTGAGATATTTCTATGAACATTATAACTAGGAATCAATTTAAGGGTATATTATAGTATTTCTGTGATGTACTATAATAATATGTAACAGAGATATTGATATTCATAGAGTCAGAAGTATAATGGATCAGTACATTTCGTTGTGTATAGAAGTAGTAGACATACAATTAGGAATTAAATGGAAACTATATGTATAGAATCTCAAACTTCTGTATAATTATAAGCTCAGAAATCAATTATCACCAAGAAATTTAGTATTCATTTCAACTATATAATTTAAATTTGCAATAACCTGTCAACCCATACATTAATTTGGCGCTTATTCCCGTAAGGATTTTGTCTCACGCGCGATAAAACAGAGGCGAAAATACCACAAGATTTAATCAATTTGATCAACAAAAGAACTAAACAAATAAACAAATAAACAAAGCTACAGTCCATATTCAAGTCATTATCAATAAAAGCACAACCAAGTCATGCTGGAACATGTGAATTGCTCCATTTATGAAAACCCTTTGAAATCTACATTCATTGTTTCAGTTATTATATCAATAGGAATTGTATTATCTTATGTTCCACAACATATTAAAATTGTTCAAACTAAATCTTCAACTGGATTATCACCTGTCTTCTTATTATTATCTTCATTATCAGGTATTGCTGCTACTTCTAATTTAATCTTATTATCATTCATATCAATACCATGTTGTTTGGAAATTACAAAATTTGAATGTATAAATTCTCAAATTTCATTAATTCAAGTTGGTTTACAAACTTTTTCAACATTATTAGTTGTTTTCCTTTGTGTCATATTTACAAGAAATCCATTAGATTATGAAGAATATCTTGAAGTTATAAAAGTTTGGAAACAAATCTTATGGTTCACAGGATTCATAATAATAAGTTTAATAATTTCATTTATTTATGGAATAAAATCATCAAATTTTATATTAAAATATGCACAAATCTTGGGGATTTTTTCAACTATAGTGGCAATTATTCAATATTTACCTCAATTGAAAACTACAATTCATTTGAAGAAGGCTGGTTCTTTATCAATACCAATGATGTGTATTCAAACACCTGGTGGATTCATATGGACTGCAACTTTAATACTTAAACCTGGTTCAAATTGGAGTAGTTGGTTCCCATATTTAACTGGTGCTGTGTTACAAGGTACATTATTAGTTCTTTGTACTTATTATGAATATATTGCTGAAAAAGATGAAGTATTATTAGTTCAAGAAGATCAATATTATACATTTGAAGAATAAACAATAGAGACCTAACATATGCATTAAAAAAGAATGATTAAACAATAACAAACAATATATGATTTATTTTTCTATTACACACTGATTGTTTTCCAAACATTTAAACCATCAGTACCAGTACTAACTAAAGCACCTGGAATTTGTTTATGCCATTGAACATCTTTAACATCTTTTTGCCAATGAACAAATAATAATTGTGGTGGGATACCTTCTAATTCTTTTGAATTTGCTCTTTGTTGTTTAATTTCTTCATCATCAGCTTCAACTGATAAATCCCATAACGTCACTGTATTATCTTCAGAACTAACTGCAATAATAGATTCATCTAATGGATTAAAACTAATTGATGTGATTGCACTTTTATGGAAATCATATTGTGCAACTGGTGAAGGTTGTTGACCTGGTTTAAAATTTCTTAAATCCCAAATACCCCATTTACCATCATCATCACCACTTGCTAATAAATAATTAATTTTTTCTGACCATGAAATAACATTAATATCTGTTTGTGAACCAACAACTGAAATTGCAGGTTTATGTTTCTTAGATCTTGTATCCCAAATTCTTATATATCCATCTGTACCTGCTGTAGCGAAAACTGTTTGTTCAGCTTTTGACCATTGAATATCTTCAATAGATTCATTATTATCCACAGTAAATGGTGTTTTATCAGTAACCCAATTGGAGCTTGTTCTATTTGTAAGATAAACTCTACCAGAACAATCACCTGATAATAAACTACCAGTTTTAATTAATGGTGACCAATCTAAACCATAACCTTCAACATTACCATGATTTCTAATAGTATGTATTGGTTTTTTTGCATTTTTTGGAATGGTAAAACCTGGTTGATCAAATGCTTTATATTGTGAACTTAAATCATAAATTAAAACTTCACCATTTTCACTTGATGTTGCAGTAAAATATTCACCTGTTGATGCACCATGTGGTGAAACTCTTATTCTATTTGTAGTATCATGTAATGGGATACTTTCACTTTCCATAATTGGTTCACCATCAAATTCATCTTCATCATCTTCTTCTTCATCATCATTTTCATTTTCATCTTTAACTAAAGTTTTAGATAATTGACTTAATTTTAAAACTAATAATTCATTATCTTTCTTTTTTGAAGCTTGAGTTGCAGTAGTGACATATAATGAAGCTGGATAATTTCTTCTTTCATCACCTAAATGATCAGGTAAAACATCTAAAGTTAAACAAGGCCATGGTAAATTGACATTATGTAACATGTTATAAACTGAAGGATCAGCTTCTAAAACTTCATCAGGACCTAAAGGTCTTGATTTATGTGGTAAATAAATAGTTGGTTCAGAAGTTTGTTCACCTTCATCCTTCTTGATTACATCTTGGGCATCTTTACCTTCTTCTTCTTCTTCATTATCATTTTGATCATCTATTTCAACAATTTCTTCATCACTTTCATATTCATCACTATATGGATCTTCAAATTCACCCATATCAACATCACCATCAACAGCTTCAATCTTATTAGCTGAACCTGGAGCTGCGTTGGCTTCAGACTTGGCAGCAGTGTTTCTACCTGGACTTTGGTCTTCGTTCAATCTCTTAGACATCTTTTAATTTCAATTGATCCTATTAAACTCAATTAAATAGATATAAATTTATGGTTCGAGATGAGCTTTTTCTGAGTATTATAAATTTTTTTTTTCTGCATATAAAATGAGATCCGAGGTGCTCAGGTGACGCGTCAGGTGGCACAAAAAATTTGGTCGGATTTCAACTTTTTGAGATTCTCGAATTCAAAAAGGACACAATAATACTCAGTGATTATGAGAGATTAATGTATACAAATACCAGATATTAAGATATCAAGAGAATACAGGGTTCATTATAATGTCAGTCTATGCTCCTAATCAGCCACAAGATATAAGAAACCGTACTGTTGAGTTTCAACAATGTGTTAATACATTTAACAAGAGAAATAAAGCACATCAATTTAATCAACAAACCAATACAACACAACAACCATTGATTAAAAGATCAGAATTCCAATCTAGAGCTTCTAATATTGCTAAAGATATATCACATACCTCGGATCTATTGGGAAAACTTGCCCTATTAGCTAAAAAGAAACCATTATTTGATGATAAACCTATTGAAATATCAGAATTAACTTATGTTATAAAACAAGATATTGTTAAAATTGAAAAAAATTTAAAAAATTTACAAGATTATTTAAAAACTGGTAATGAATCATCAAATGAAGAATTGAAAACAAATTCTAAAAATATTGTTCAATTATTAAATACCAAAATGAAAAATGTTAGTGGTAATTTTAAAGAAGTTTTAGAAACAAGACAAAAAAATGAAATGGAAAATAGATCAAGAAAAGAGAAATTTTTTTCCACTTTACAACAACAACAACAACAAAATGGTCAAGCTACTACATTCCAATCAGATAATCCATTTTTAAATGATCCAGCAATAAATGGAAATGGTGGTATTCCTGGGAATGGGAATGAAGAAAATAATGCATTATTATCATTACCTCAAGATCAACAATTACAATTATTAGAAGAACAATCATCACAATATTTACAAGAACGTCATAATGCAGTAGAGACTATTGAAAGTACCATTAATGAAGTTGGTAATTTATTTCAACAATTGGCTACGATGGTTAGTGAACAAAGTGAAGTTATTCAAAGAATTGATAATAATGTTGAAGATATAGATTTAAATATTCAAGGTGCTCAAAGAGAATTATTTAAATATTTTAATAATATAAGTAATAATAGATGGATGTTTTTAAAAATTTTTGGGATTTTAATTATTTTTTTCATTTTATGGATCCTGGTTAATTGAAAATTTATACTTGTTTGGGAGTTTTATAGGATCTAATTTAATAATATACAATACAGTAAAACTTTTATAAGTTGTAATAATAACATTCATTAAAAAAGAACTATAGATATATAATATGAAACATTAACTCCCATAATAATATGCAATAATATATATTAAAATAATTTGCATTCAACACCATAAATGTGTAATTAAAAGTCAAATAGAGAAAAGAAAGAAAAAAATTAAAATATCAAAAGGAAAACACAAAAACACAATATGCAAAATAATATCACTAGTTATATTAATGATTTAATAATCTATAAGTGAAAATCTAGAAAAGTTACATGAGTTGAATTAACACATTATAATCCCATTTCAGCTTGTAAAGCTTTTAAAGCTTTTTCATCTTCATCTTCACTTTCTTCATTTTCTTTAGATTTATCTTCTCTAATACTTGTATTTGGAGCATCAGGTAATTTAACTTGTGGTTGAGAATATTGTTGTTGAGATTGTTTTTGACCAGAATTTAATAATTTATTATCAATTTCTTCTTGTTGTAAAGCTTCTAATTCATCTTCTAATTCATCTTCATCAACATTTTCACCTGGATAAGATCTTGAAATTGCTTCACTAATTTCTTCACCTAATTCAGCTTGTTCTCTAATATCATCCATTGTTTGATCAACTTTATCTACAGTAATACCACCATGAATTTG
Organism: Hansenula ciferrii; assembly: GCF_000313485.1. Lineage (NCBI taxonomy): Eukaryota > Fungi > Ascomycota > Saccharomycetes > Phaffomycetales > Wickerhamomycetaceae > Hansenula > Hansenula ciferrii. Next base: position 102,347 of record NW_011887584.1, on the reverse strand, counting down.
TTTCATAGCTTTTGCACCTTGTTTCATAGCCTTCATAGTTTCTAAATTCAAATTTGCACTTTCTATTGAACGTAATTGATTTTCTAAAGCATCAATTTGTGATGAAATTTTAGTTGCTTCATTATCTAATACTTTTTTACGTTTTAAAGCATTTTTAGCTTTTACTGTATCACTTGATATAAATTTTTTAGCTATATTTTGTTGATCTTCAATTTGTGTATAAAGATGGTTTTGCTTTTTAGTAAGCATATTTATTTGTTCTCTTAATGTAATGATAGCCTTCTTTGGGGCTTCTTTATCTTTATTACCTCCTCCAAACATATATGACCACATTTTTGTAAAATTTAGTTATAATAATTATATCAAGATTATTGAATACCTTCTAAACCAATCCACAATGAGCTTTTAAAAACAATAAAATCCAAATCAATCAAATCTTTTGAATGTGTTGAATTAGGAATAACTTTTAAGAAATCACCTCCTGTTTTGGCCTCCAAAAGTACAAATCAAATGCTCAAAAATAACAAAATATTCGCGATGGTGTGCGGGTGTAAAACCACTAATTTGCGAAAAACAGATTACCCGATATAGTAATTACTCAATGGAGAAATATTTACACTTTTGGCATTTCCATTTGTCAGGGTAAATGGTAAAGCACACAAAGTTACAAGATGAAAAGTTTTCTTCATGAAAAGTTTTCTTCCACTTTTGTATATGACTTTTACAATTCGAACTTCTTAAGATAAATTACTGGAACCTGTAGTCGTTGACAGGTTATGAGATTCCATCTTGAGAGACAGGTAATTTTCATTAGGTTTTATATTATTGGTCTGGTCGTCGCTTTAACTCAATTTTGTGGGACGTTGAAAATTGTCTACAGGTACTTCATTATTATTCAAGAGGAAAATAGAAAAAGAAAGCGCTGTGTTATTTATATTTTAGTTCCAGAAATTGCTATTTCCAATGAGTAAAGGTCCAACTGCTTCAGATAGCTCCAAGGCTGCTGTTCCTGAAGATTCTCTTACACAACTCACTCAACAGTTCGAGTCAATGTCATTAGCCAATCAAAAAGCTTTAATTGAAAAATTGTCAACCAAGGTACAAGACACAGGGTCTCCAAGTGTGTCTAAAGAAGTCTCCACCAAATTAACGTCAGACATTTTGAAAGATCGAAATTACACTTTGAATCATTTGAAAAATTTCAGTGAGGCGCACGCGCTGCATTTTAATTATAGCTACTCTGTCCATAAAGCTCATAGGTGGTTATTAGAACAAACAAAGCATTTATTACCGGAAGTTTACAGGGTTTTGAATTCAGAGGTTCCGAAAGAGAACGAGTTTCCAGAAGAGTGGATTATCGATTCCAAAGTTAGCAAAGTTGGTCATCTACAATTTTATCATCAATTATCAGCTACCACAAAGATTTGGTTATTGAAACACATTCTTCCAATTGAAGCTACAAATACCTGGAATACCTCCAAGTTTTCACCAAGTGCTTTGCTTCAAGAAGTTTTATCTAGGGATGATAGCTTAAACAGCATCGAAAGATTACTTAGTGTCTTTGTGGATGAAGATAGAGTACAAGAGATTCCACGGTTTACTGACAAGTTGGCTTTTTATGATGAAATTAAAACTGAAATGGTTTCGGCATTTGCTGATCCATATGATGGAATGATGTTGGTGAGAATATTCAATCAATTACAACAATACCCAAGGTTAAAATCTGAGTTATTGCCTAAATTTCGTTCATTGATTAACAATTCAGATCACAAATTAGATGTTAGTGTTGCTAAACTGAGAGAAATCATTAGAGACCATCATTTCAATGATTATCCTGAATATGGAACAGAAACTGTGAATTCAGTTACAACATCAAATGATATCAATTCAGGTCAATTCCGTTTGATTTCTCCTAAAAACATCAATCATTTAAAATTCCGTTTTAGTGCTTCAGAATCTCCATCAAGGTTTACCGGAACAATTGCTGCTGTTGGTACAGAAGCTGGTCCTGGGTGCTTCGAATGTTATGGTTACAAACATAAAGGACAAAATCATATTTTTAGTAAAGATTATAGGCAGTCGAATATCATGAAACAATATGTACATGGTAAAGTTACAGGCAATAAGACATCATCAAACTACTCCAACAACGTAGTCACTGTAGACGTGCTTGCTATAAATTCGATTGATTCTGACATAACTTCTATTGATGAATTAGGATCCACAAATGTTTTAGCTGGTACAGAAGAGTTGGAAGAAGAAACTACTAGAAGTCAAGCGTTATCACCACAGGAGGTACAAGCTCTCTATGATAGTGGCGCCACGCTCACCGTTGTGTCTACTAGACTGCTTGCTTATTCACTTGGTTGTACCCCATATAAAATTGTTTTACGTTTTGGGAACAATACTACATATACTTGTACAGAACTCCATCTGATACAAATATTGTTACCATCAAAAACCAGGGTGAAAATTCCAGCAGTGTTTGTTGATCATCATATTCTTCCACATGCTCTGATAATAAGCATAAAATCACTTACCAAATTGAAACTGCAACTAGTTTTTTCAGGAGATACGCTGAGTCATGATAGGGTGAAGTTAAATACTGGTTCAAAGAAAGAATATATTGGTCCTATTACTTTAGAAAAGACTATTGAACATCAATTATTATCTATCGCACTAAAAATAGATGATATGCTGAATCCAGATGATAAACAAGATTTAAAAACCAGTTTTACATACACCAAAGAGGATGTATTCAATCTATTGCACAGTCATTTCACACAAGTTGATCACAATCAGTTTTTATCCGAATTGGAATCGCTTCAGAATTTGCTAGATTTAGATGGATCCGAAGAGGTTCAATTAAATACGCTACAAGTCGCTGTACTACATTTGTTACTAGGTCATGCCAGTGAAACAAGAATTACACAAATGGGTTATAGAATTACGTCCACAGGGCGATTAATGCTACAGAAATGTGAGACATGTGCTATCGTGAAGCTCAAACGCCAGCCAAAAGTCCAAAGGTTTAGTAGTTTATGGAGTTCAAGAGTTTTGCAATTGGTACATCTTGACACTACAGGTCACAAATTGGATCTCTATAGTGGGGTCAAACTTTTTACGGTTGTGCTTGTAGATGATCTCACTAAATTTAGTGAAGTGATCGTCTTTAAAAATAAGAACAGTATCGCAAAGGGTACACATGAGATGCTAACCAAATGGAAAGTTATTCAAGGAAAAGATATAGGTCAACTCAAGTGTGACTTAGGAACTGAGTTTTTGCAACTAGTTTCAGTATATGGTTATGAAAGATTATCACATTCAGCACATGACCCTGCCAACAATGGGGTTGCTGAAAGGCACATTTCCCTTCATAAAACCTTTGTGGAATTAGTGATGAAACCTTTTACAGATAAATTGATCTATTCCATATTATACCCATATGCATGGTCCTACTCGAACGCGTTAAAAAATAGATGGATAAACAACAATTTAGATACCACCAGAGTTAATGCTTTTTTAGGTAGAGCTCCAAAAGCAAAGAATTTTCCTCTTTTTGGAAGCGACATCATCTTGATGTATCAAAAGGTTAAAGTCCAGGGCATTTTTGTGTATTACGATGTTTATTCAGGTTTGCATCATTTTTTATTGTTAAAATTTCCATTACAAGTGGTGCCTGCTACTAGTTTTAAAGGTATGTTGAGTTATATGTATATTGAATTGCTGTCAAAAATAGTACAAAGAGCACTAGGTCATTATACAGCTTTACCTACGGTTCATCCAGCTGTTTATGGTTACAATCCTACTCAAATAAAAGAGAAATTAGAAGGATTTAATGGTCCAGTCAACTTTCCAAATGAAAAACTCACATCACCTACAGGTGCAAGCATTTTTAACATAGATGAAGAACCTGGTACTGGTACATACAATAGTACAAGTCCTAAAGAAACTATGGTGCTCAAATGGATTAACAATTTGAATGAAGCTATACATGAAGAATTGGCTCCCATTGAAATCATAGATGAAGTTTTTTCAAATACGTCAGGTACATATGAAGAATCCAGTCCATCAACAGATCCTTTATTTTCCTTACCAGTGGAAACCTCATCTTCAAATAGAACGGATCTTCATCAACCAATTATACCAAGTCTAAATCAATCTGTTCCTTTAGGTATACAGGATGCTGATATTATAAAAGGTACTTCAGCTAAATTTGCCATTCCAAAATCATATCATGCTGCTATGAAGATTCCAATTTTTGCTCGTGCTATAGGTGTGGAAGAATCTAGGTTTAAGGAAAATGATGTGATGCAACAAATAGATAATCTCCCTGATGGTATTAGTAAATTACTCCACGGTTTCTGGAATTTCTCAATAAAGTTTTCAGCTTACAACAATGAATTCGTGGCCAAGGCGCGGTTCATTATTTTAGGTAATTTAGAAAAAGAGTCCAATTTAGTTACTGCTGCACCAACTTTACAAATTACAACTTTTAGATTGTTCTTATCTATCATCATTTCCAAACGTTGGACTTTCAATGGTCTTGATATTTCCACTGCATTTCATTATGCGTTAATGAAAAGAGATGTGTTCCTCAAAACTCCACCAGGTTTCAAATTTATTAATACCAAATATGTTAAACTGAACAAGTCTACTTATGGCTTAAGGGATTCTCCAGTTAACTTTTATTTAACATTACGTGCTGCTATATTATCATTTAAGATTGCTGGATATGAATTACAAGTCAAGGAAAATCACCATGATGTTTGTGCTTTTGGAATTTATGATACCGTGGGTACGTTACTTGGACTCATTATAATGTATGTCGATGATTTGGGTTACGCTGGTGAAGAATTCATTGTTAACGCATTTACTAAGTATATGGGTACAAAATTTACTATCAAGCATACGTTACAACCAAGTGTGTTCTTAGGCTGTGAATTAGTCTATCATGCAGATGGAAAAATTCAGATTAAACAAACCCAATATATCAATAAAGTTGCAGAACAATTGAAATTGACAGAAGGTCTTATTCGTCCAACTACATCACCATGTCCAATGACAATTCCTTTAAAATGGGCTGAAGAACGCTTAGAAGAAATTGAAGTACCAGTCAAAACCATACAAGCTTTAGTTGGTGTCCTCCTTTGGATTAGTCAACGGACGTTCCCTCATATTTCATATCTTGTTAATTACTATTCAAAACAACCAAGAAATGGGCTGACATTGAAATTATTGCAATGGTTATTTAGGTATGTTTACACCAATAAGAATAGTGGTTTGTGGTATTCAGGTATTGATAAGTTTGATTCAAATAATTTGAATCAATATGTGACATTATTTACAGATGCTGCTTTAGATTATTCCACCAGCTTAGGTGCTTGTTATTATTTTGGGAATGACTTGATCAATTGGCAGTCAAGTTCTATGCCGATCTATTCCTCAGGTTCTACAGTTGATTCTGAATTTTCAGCATTACACACATCGGTGAAGCATTTGTTACATATTGTTGGTATATTATATGGGTTAGTTAAAGGTTCTACAAAAGAAATACAATATCCTATGCGGGTATATACTGATAATAAACCGTTACATAACAAGTTACATGGATATACACAAACTATTGAATTACCAGCTAGAATTCCTAAGGTTCAAGAACTACGGTCATGGGTTGTTCAATTTCGCTGGATTGATTTACTGTTAATTGCTGGAAAGCAAAATCCAGCTGACGTCTTCACTAAAAGTTTCAGTCCTACTAAATATAAGGAAGTTATTCCTATTTTACAATTTGGTTCAGAAGCTCCAACTACTAATATTACTCAACTACTTGCAGGGTTACTTACTGAGTAGCCTCACGGTCTTCAAAGTTAGATATTCATATTCCAAGGCCAAAATTTTACACTTATTCCACGGTCTGATCAACTTGAATAACCATACTGAATTTTGTCACTTATCCTTGGTTATAGTCGGTTCGCTACCATTATAATTACATATGAAACCTATTTGATCGTCGAAATGAGGACTTTTTAAGATGTTGTGAATATGTTGGTATCCAAATATTAGTATTGCTGCTACTACACAATTAGAATTGAGTTTATTATATGCTGCTAAGAAGGTGACGCAAGTGATTTAGTGTGATATACTAATAATTAGGACCAGAAGATAATCACGAAAGATGCTGATCGAGTTATGCTGATTAATGGTTGTCCAATCGAGGCTAGATTATTATATTTACTTTCCGTTACTCTTACCTGTCTCTGAGATGCATGGTTCGAAACTTTATACAAACTTCATTCAATTCTTACATTATAAGAACACAATGAACTACATACAAAGTTATTTCCATGGGGGGGGGATGTCAGGGTAAATGGTAAAGCACACAAAGTTACAAGATGAAAAGTTTTCTTCATGAAAAGTTTTCTTCCACTTTTGTATATGACTTTTACAATTCGAACTTCTTAAGATAAATTACTGGAACCTGTAGTCGTTGACACCATTTCTCGCAATTAACGAAATTTTTAAATTTTGGCGTAAAAAAGGTTTTAAATTTTTTTTTTTTTTGTTTTTCTTTTTTATGTGAAAAATTATCTGTAACAAAATTTGGTATTAAATATTGATTTCAATAAAGATAAACAGATCATTACAATAAGCGCTTTGCTAGGTATCAGGTTCAAGAAACACTCAGTCTAAGAAGGTTTTGAGAAGGAGGATGTTGAGTACCGTTGCTAGAAAGAGAATTCTCAACAGACGCAGTCCCGCTGTGCTGGTACAGGCTTTCAAAAGAACTAATGTGTCTAGTGCCAGTTCGCTACAAAATAATTTGATTGAAGAATTGAAACATATTTCATTAGGATCTAAAACTCCAGGTAGAATTAATGTCAAATCTGATGAAGAGGTCCATGCTAATAAATGGTCAACCCCATACGATGGTGTTTTCCGTCAATCCCATTCTAAAGAAGTCATGCGACTATGGTCTTTATTAGATGTCTGTCTTGATTCATCACAATTTGAAAGAGCAGAATCCATTTTAACTACATTACACCCTTTATCAATCGAGGATAATTTCTCCTTTGTTGATGATTTCAATAAATATTTGAATAAGTTTGCTCCATTAGCTTCACCAACAGAGATTGAAGCCGTTGTGGCAAATTGGAGATCTAGTGGGAAATTACAAACAAATGCTAGAACTGATGCAATCATAATAAATGCTTTAATGACCAAAAATAATCCTTATGAAAAATACTTATTACCATATTTATCTGGAAGAGCTGACTTTAGAAGTTTACTTAGAAATGTTGATGTATTTGGTTTACAAAATTTGAAACTTATAGTGGAACAAAATAATTTAGATATAAAATTCGTTCCAGCAGCTTATAGAGATTTGATCACCATTGATAATAATGTCGAAGATACCAATGAAGTAACACACGAAACAAATATATCATCATCATCATCACCAACAACAACTTCAACTACAACTACCACCACCTCTCCATTATTAGAACCACTAATGGGATCTGCAGATTATGAACCAGCAGTTTTAAACAAACAAAATGCTGAAGAATTAAAATCAGTTGATACTTTCGGTATGAAAGTTATTAGACATACATTGCTATCGTTAGAACCAGATTTAAATTCTAAGCTATTAGAAAAATTTAATGAAAAATTAGAAGAAAAACTTGAATTTTTCACAAATGATAGTGAAACCCAGGCAAATTTTTTTGAAGTTTATAAAAGTTTACCATTGGATAAAAGAGATCTTTTTGAAGAAGCATTAAATGAATTCAATGTCGAAAGACAAACAGCATTAGAAAATAAATCAATTGAAGCAGCACAAGAAAAATGGAAACATGAATATGAAGAAATTAAAAAAAGAGGTGATTTAGGAATGTCAAAAAGTTTGAATGCAAGATTATGGGGTTGGTTTGAACAAATGATGCCATTGGTTCGTGATGAAATTGAACGTTGTAAAAATGTTGATGATATTCAAATTAAAACTTTAAAAAATGAAGCTTTTGCACAACATAGTGAAAGAAAGAAATATGCTCCATATTTAAGATTATTAGATCCAAAGAAAGTCACTGTCATTACTATTTTAGAAATGTTGAAAAATAATTCAACTGGTGGTATTAGTGAAGGTATGAGAACTGCAAGAGCTGTTTTATCAGTTTCTAAAGCCTTGGAATTAGAATTTAGATCAGAACAAATTTTAAATACAGAAAAAAATTTCGTTAAAAATTTTGATAATTCTAAATTATCAAATCCAAAAAATTTAAAAAAATATTCAATGTCATTATCTAATTTTAAAAATGATGTTATTTCTGATATGAAAGTATATTGGCCACAAGATATTAAAGTTAAAATTGGTTCAGTTTTAATTTCAATCTTAATGCATGTTGCTAAAGTTGAAGTTAGTGGTGTTGATCCATCAACAAAACAATTAGTTAGAGGTGAAGCTCCAGCCTTTTATCATAGTTTCCAATATCATAACGGTGCCAAGATTGGTATATTAAAAATTCATAAAGTTTTAAGTTCTCAATTATCAGCTGATAAATTAGTTGGTGCTGTTCAACCACAATCTTTACCAATGTTAATTCAACCACGTCCATGGACCTCATGGAATAATGGTGCATATTATTATTCACAAAATCAAATTATTAGATTAAGAGATTCTCCAGAACAACTAGCATATATTAAAGCATCATCAGATAAATTAGATAAAGTTTATGATGGGTTAAATGTTTTAGGTAATACTGCATGGACTGTTAATGAACGCGTTTTTAAAGTTATGAGTAAAATTTGGAATACAGGTGATGAATTCTTGGATATTCCAAAAGCTCATGAATCACTTGAATTACCTGAAGTTCCACCAAGAAGTTCTGATCCAAGTGTTTTAAATGAATGGAAAATTAAAGTTAAAGCTTTACAAGATAAATATGCAACTGATAGATCAACAAGATGTGATGCAAATTATAAATTAGAAATTGCAAGAGCTTTCCTTGGTGAAAAATTTTATTTCCCACATAATTTAGATTTTAGAGGTCGTGCTTATCCAATCAGTCCAAATTTTAATCATATGGGTAGTGATTTATCAAGAGGTTTATTATTATTCTGGAAAGGTAAAGAAATTGGTGAAGAAGGTTTAAGATGGTTAAAAATTCATTTAGCTAATTTATTCGGTATTGATAAAGCTCCATTAAATGAACGTGAAGCGTTTGTTAATGATAATATTGAATTAGTTAAAAGAGCTGCAGAAGATCCAATGGCAAATCAAGAATGGTGGACAAAAGCTGATAAACCATGGCAAGCATTAGCTACAATTATTGATTTAGCAGATGCTTTAAAATTACCAGATCCAACTAAACATATTTCTCATCAACCAGTTCATCAAGATGGTACATGTAATGGGTTACAACATTATGCCGCATTAGGTGGTGATGTTGAAGGTGCTACTCAAGTTAATTTAGCTCCATCAGATAAACCACAAGATGTCTATACACATGTTGCGAAATTAGTTCGTGCTAAATTAGAAGAAGCTGCAGCAAATGGTGATGAAAATGCTAGAATGTTGAAAGATAATATTAAAAGAAAAGTTGTTAAACAAACAGTTATGACAAATGTTTATGGTGTTACACAAGTTGGTGCAACAAATCAAATTCATAAACAATTACAAAATGTTTTCTCAGAAGATCAAAGTTATAAATTAAGTGTTTATTTAACAAAAGTCGTCTTTGCAAGTATGAGAGAATTATTTGAAGGTGCTCATTTAATTCAAGATTGGTTAGCAATTTGTGCAAAAATGATTTCAAAATCTGTTAGAATTGATATTGATTCATATGAAGAAATGGGACCAAAGAAGAAACCATCATTTATGGCTAGTGTTATTTGGACAACACCATTAGATTTACCAATTGTTCAACCATATCGTGCTATAGTTAAAAAACAAATTCAAACTAATTTACAAACTGTTTTCATTCAAGATCCTTATGAATTACATCAAGTTGATGCAAGAAAACAAATGGCTGCATTCCCTCCAAATTTCATTCATTCATTAGATGCTTCACATATGTTATTAAGTGCAAGTTCATGTAGTAAGAAAGGATTAGAATTTGCAGCAGTTCATGATTCATATTGGACACATGCATGTGATGTTGGAGAAATGAGTGAAAGTTTAAGAGAAACATTCATTGAATTACATCAAGTTGATCTTATTGCAAGATTAAAAGATGAATTTGATGAACGTTATAAAGGATTTTTACAATTAATTGAAATTCCTTATAAAAGTGAAGTTGGTAAAAAAATTTTAGCAATGAGAAAAGAATTAACTTCACAATTAGGTAGACCAGTTACATTAGGTGATGAAGTTTATTTAGAAAGACAAAGACAATTATTATTAAATAGTGGTGATGAAAATAAAATAGCTAAAGGTGAATCTATGGTTACAACAGTTAGTTTATTAGAAAATGAAGATTTAAAAGATTTAACATCTGCCCAAGCTATGAAATCAATGAAGAATTCTTTAGCTGAAGAACTTGAAGAAAGTCTTGAAAATACAAATGAATATGAAGAAGAAGAAGAATTAAAAAAACCAGTTAAAAAATCAGCACAAAAATTAAAAGTTTTCGCACCATTAAGATTACCAGATATCCCACCAAAAGGTGATTTTGATGTTAATGATTTAAGAAATTCCAAATATTTCTTTTCATGATTATTCATTCATCAAAAAACAACATAAAACAAACACACCAACCCCATTTAATGCTTTAATGCCATTTTTTACGAATCAAGAGACCCACACTAAAACTGCATAAGATATAGATTATAATGAGAAATCATATCGTAAATAAAAGTTAAAAAGAAGGAAAATATCATGTAAATAGTTGTATAATTTTTTTTCTTGAATAAAGTTTGATTTTGTACATAATATGTTGCAAAGTTTATGATTAATATCTACATGTATTGTAAGTAATCTTGTCCCTCAAAAGTTCATCTATTATTTAAATTATTTAAATTATCTTACCTTGTTGTTGTAATAATTCAATTAAAGGTATTAAAGGATCTAAATCATTATTTTCAATTAGATCAAATTCTTTTGCAAATGAAATAAAATGAGCAAAAAATGAATTCCAATGAGCTTCAAGAGATAAATTTAAAATTTTATCAAAATGATTATAATAAATATGAGCAAAAATTCTAAACATTTGTCTTAATATATTTTTAATAATCTTGATAAAATTAACTGGGAATGGTACACCAGTTTTAGTTGGGAATAAAGTTTGATCATTTAATTTTAAGCTTATCCAATTCAAGACATATTCAATATATTGATTTGCGGGTAGTTGAATAGTTTTATTATTTTGATCAACCCAAAGATAATCAGTTCTTGGACCTGCATTCATTGTTGGATATAATTCAGGTTTAATATATTCAGCAATTATACCATAAAATTGATTTAAATTATTATAAATTTCAAAAATATTTAAAGAGATCCATTCATTTTGATCAACATATTTTGGTAATTGAACAATAGTTTTAAAAGAACCTTTAACTAATGCAGTTCTTACAAAAGGTTCAGAAAGGAATAAAGGTTTATGATCAGTGGTATTATTGTTATTGGTGGTGTTATTTGATTGTTGTTGTTGTTGTTGTTGTTGTTGTTGATATAGTTGTTGAGATCTTGTAGCGTTTGAACTTATACTTTTAACAGGAGAATGAGATCTCCTTAAAGATAAATGAGAACCATTCCCACCTGAATATATAGAAGTTTGATCTTTTGGTTGTTTATTTTTTTTAGAATTTCTTCCAAATCCTGATCTGTGGTGGTGGTTAGTGGGTGGAACTAAGAGTCAAGAGTAATTCTGGGATAACATACCTTATAGAGCTGAAAAATGACATGATCTTGTTTAGTATTGGATGTTTCTGCCAGTTTATAGCTACTAATCTTTCAGATCAAACACCAGATCAAATGAATGTTTACTGATTTAAAATTCCAAAAAGTTTGAAAATGCGCGATTGGGAATATCGTTGACTTCCTAAACAGGAAGTGAAAAGTGAACGTACTATACATCATGTAATGTTCTCTTAACTTAACCAGAAAAACTGACAAATATGCTATTTCAATTACCTTGAGATGATTCTATGAGTTTTAAAGTCAAAGAAATGATTAATTGATGATGTTAATCTCAGTGTAATGATAGCTTATACGAAGTACTGATCGGAACAAGATCGGAACAATTAAACCACCGAGCCACAAAGTATGGGGTGAATTGACATATAATTGACAAAGTCAAGTCATCAAGAATTAGTGATTGTATATCTATTCAAGAGCGTTGGATATTAACCATTCAGTGAGTTTCAAATTTCAATTAGGTTCAATTAGTCTATTTTACTTTCAAATGGCGTAATTCTAGTCTCGTACAAGTAGTATTGCGATCTATGTTGCACTTATCCCATATCCCTTTATATCCCTTTTGCACAATAGATCCTTGTACAGAAGTTGTCAGTTGCTAATCGTATTCCTAAACTCTCAGCAATTTTGCTTTTGGGGGTGTAAGTATAAATACTATTTAATTTCCAATTAAATCAATTGTACTCATTCTTTTATACTCAATTATACTCATAGGTTACATATATACAACATGGCTGGTGAAACTGTTTTCGTCTCTGGTGCTAATGGATTCATTGCATTACACATCATTAGTAGATTATTAAACAAAGGTTATAACGTTATTGGTTCTGTTAGATCCCAAGAAAAAGCTGATGATTTATACAAGAAGTTCCAAACTGATAAATCTGATCCAAAATTCAAGATTGTCATTATAGAAGATTTAATCAAACCAGGTGCTTTTGATGATGTTTTGAAAAACAATAAAGATATTAAATATGTCTTACATACTGCTTCACCTTTTAAATTTGGTTTTACTGATGATTTTGATGAAGGATATCGTAAACCAGCTGTTGAGGGAACAATTAATGCCTTGAAAGCTATTGATAAATATGGTGAAAATGTTATAACTACTGTTGTTACTTCATCATTTGCATCAGTTATGAATTTTGATAAACTGGAAGACTCTTCATTTATTCATAATGAAAATGTTTGGAATCCAATTGAATGGGATCAAGTTAAAGACCAAGGAAAAGCTTATGTCGCTTCAAAGAAATTAGCTGAAAAGGCAGCATGGGATTATGTTAAAGAACATAATGTTAAATTCAATTTAAATACCGTGTTACCAGTTTATGTCTTTGGTCCACAATTATTTGATGAAGATGCAAGTTTAGAAAAGACAAACACATCAAATCAAATCATTATTAACTTGTTGAAATCTGATCCAAATGATACTAAATTTTTCAAAGATACAAGTGGTATTGGTGTTGATGTTCGTGATGTTGCAGATTTCCATATTTTAGCTTTTGAACGTGGTATTAAAAATCAAAGATTATTTGCAGCTTCAGAAACTTTCACAGATCAAAAATTATTAAACATTATTAATGAATATGTTCCTCAATTAACTGGTAAAATTGCTAAAGGTTCTCCATCAAAAGCTTATACTGTGAATGAAACTGGGTTTAGTACTCAAAAATCTCGTGATTTACTTGGTGATTTCGAATTTATTTCTTTAAAAGATCAAGTTGTTGATACTGTGAATCAAGCATTGAAACAAAATAAATAAATTAGTATTTATATAAACAGAATTAAATCAAAATGAAATGAATTTGATGTAATTTGATAGTAGTTTATTTATATACCCGCGAATTCGTATAATAAAATTCTACGCCTTCGCTCTCGGAAGATGGATATTGGAAAATATTCCATACGAGATGAGCTTGTAATTTGACATCTTTTATACTACAAAGATTCATAATTTGTACTGGAGTTTTTGATTTTGTGATTGTTGATATATACTCATATATTCAAGTTTGTGTTTTATTGGTGATTAAGTGGGTTATATAGTGGGTTATTCAATTAAGGGCTTCAACCATGTCTACACAGGACAACCAAAATCAACCCCAGCAAAAGAGGCAAAAGATCAAGAAGGCGTGTGATAACTGTCGTACAAGAAAGATTAAATGTAATGGTGAACAACCTTGCTCAAAATGTTCTACAACAGGGATCCAGTGTCTTTATACTTATGTTGAGAAAAAAAGAGTTGTTAAAAAGAAGGATAATAATAATACAAAATTATCAAATAATAGTATTGAAACACTTGATAATAGAATGAATAAAATGGAATCTTTGATAAGTACGTTGATTGAAAAGCTTAATGGTCCATCAAGTCTTAGTGGGAATTCTGAATCCATATCACCAGATTCTAAAGATACAGAAACTAATTCAAATTCAAGTGATGTATCAATTGAAGCTTCTCCAGAGGCAAATATAGTTGAAAATAAAGATCCAATTCAAGTTCAATCTCAACAAGAAGATCAAGGAATAGCTGCACTCTGTGGTGGCGTTAAACAGGATCCAAAATTACCAGATGAAGATAAATTTATTGGCTCTCAATCTTCATTATCTGTACTTTCTCCAAGAGGTGTTCTATGGCTATCAAAAAAAGTTAATGATCCAAATTTAGCTAAGAATTTCAAAAATTTAATTGGTAGATCTCATAAAGTTTTCTATAATTACATGAAACCTTGGTTAGAACCTATTGATAGTCATCAAGTTGCTCCATTACCTCCAAGAGAACTTTTCAATGAATTATTAGAATATTACAATAATGAATTAAATCATTTCACATTCACTGTCCCCCTTGAAGAAATGAAATCCATCTCTGAAGAATATTATAAAGCTAAAGAAGGTAAACCACATAAACATTTATCAAATTCAGATCATTTAATTTTACATAGTGCTATTGCATTAGCTACTACAGTTAGATTAGAAAAATATATTGATTTCCCAGAAGAATTTTCTAAAACTCAAATATTGGAACAAGTTCATTTGAAAAGTGCAATTTTTTATTTCCATAGAATTTTAATGATGGGTGAAGGTATAAAATCTCTTCAAGGGATATTATTATTAGTTGCACATTCAAATACTTCATTAATACAACATTCAAATTTTATGTTAATCTCCACAGCAATTAGATTAGGCCAAACCATGGGATTACATAGAGTTGAATCATTTTTAAACATGTCTGAAGATGAAAAAATTAAAAGAAGAACTATTTGGTGGATTTGTTATCTTTTGGATAGAGTTAATTGTTTACAAGGTGGGAAACCTATAACGGTTAGTGAACCTGATATGTCAACTATGGATTTAAATGAATTGAAAATCACATTATTAAAACAATACCCGGCAAATTTACTAGAAAAAGTCATATCTGGTGAATGGGATATAATGGATCCTTATGTTAAACAATATTTTGAGTCAAATATAAACTCAAATTCAAATGTTAGTGTTGGTCCAATTATATCTTATTTCATAAGTAGTTTTTTCAAATTTACTTCAGAGGCTTATGATAAATTATTTTGTGCAACTGCTTTATCAGGTAAAACTGCAGATCAAATTATGGAAATCATTGAAATTTTGAATTTTAAATTAGAAGCTATTAATGATAATGTACCAATTTCATTTAGACCTGGAAATCCATTGAAACTTGGGTTTTATAATCAAATTGTTGATCATCATTTATTAATGTTACATTTTTCATATTATTTACATGTTATGATTATTAATAGAATGTCGTTCAAGAGATCATGGTTAAATCATGATGAAAATCATTCAGATGATAATTCCAAGATTTTACCAAGACAGAAAAAATCAATTGCTAAATGTCTTGATGCTGCAAGAAATATACTGAATATTGTTCAAAAGATGGGTGTTTATAAAGTTTCAATTTTTAATGTTTCGTTATTTGTATTTTTATCATCTTTTTTCACTTTATTAACTGCATGTTTAGAGTTCCCCAATACTTTAGAAACTAAAAATGATTTAGAATTAATGCAAAGAATTGCAAATGAATTTTTCTCAAAATTGAAAAATATGTCTAAAAATTTTGGTGATGATAAATTGGTTAATATAATTGATAATATGACAAAATTTTTCCTTAGAATTGGATTTTTAGTTTATAACAATTCAAATCAAGATAAATTAGATATAACTTCAATTGAAAATGACTTGAAAAACTATGAACAATCATTAGATCAAGAACATCATAATAATCATAATCATAGAAAAAGAAAACATAATCATGGATCTACTACACATGGGTTACAACATGGTCAAGATCTTAAAAATTATTCAAGTACCACTAATAAATCTCAACAAACTGCTCCTTATTCACCAAATAATCCTTCATCATTAAATAATGTTAGATATGGTCAATCCCCAAATTCATTAAACTCTCCAATAGATTCACAGAGAAGATCAAGTCAACAAAACACACCAGATTTGAATAATATCTTGAATGACCCAATTTCTTCAAATTTAAATGGTGTATCAAATGAAGGAACAAGAAATGTTTCAGGATCTTATGCACCATCGATGAGATCAACATCAAGTACTACAACTGAAACACCATCATTTGATCCATTTGCAATGAATAATGAATTTGATATAAGTTCAAATTCTAATGTTTTCCAACAATTATTCCCAATACCAAACTTATTTTTTGGGAATTCAGGATTTGATGATAAGAATTCAAATGAATTTAATGGTCATTTTGAATGGTGATTGGGTTACGGATTTTTATTAGGTAAGGGGGGTTCATATGATAATAATAATATAATATAATATATGATACAATTAATATGATACAGTATAATAATATATAGGAAATACATAAATATTCAGATCTGTAATGTAATGGATATATTAAAACTTTGGACTTCTTTCCATTGTAATATTCTACAGGGAAATGAGATCCCGGCATTGAAAAATTACGCGACTCAATAACGGAAAGTTCAAAATCAATTGTACTCATGATAACCAAATAGATACAGTATCAAATATCACCAAGTAACAGTCGGTTTTATTACAAAAAGAATGTCAATTGACTCTGATCGTCAAGAGTTATTTTTCAAATTAGTATTACTTTCCATTCCAGCTGCATTAGTCAAAGCAGGAATTATAGATCCATCCGCAAACATTACATTAGAAAATATGCCTTTAAAAATCACCAAACCAACAAAGAAATCTTCAAGATCATATAGTACTAAAACTAATAAAGATACTTTGAAGGATAAAATTGAATCAGATTCAAATCAATTGATTAAACCAATACCTAAAAAACCTGCAGAATTTCCTAAGGATCCAAAAAATAATAATGTTAGATATTGGCTTATAAAATCAGAACCATTAACAAGAATTGATCCTAAAACAGGTAAAGATGTTAAATTCCCATTAAGTGAATTACAAAAAGTTGAATTTGAAACATGGGATGGTGTAAGAAATCACGAGGCCAAAAATAATATGTTAAATATGGCCAAGGGTGATTATTTATTATTTTATCATTCAAATACATCAAATCCTGGTATTGTTGGATTAGCAAAAGTTCATAATGAAGCACATCCAGATCCAACACAATTTGATCCTAAGAGCAATTACTACGATGCTAAATCTACAAAAGAAGCTCCAAGATGGTGGTGCGTTGACGTAGCATTTTTAAGAAGATTCAGATCTAAAGTGACATTAGAAGAGTTAAGATCTAATCCTAAATTACAAGAAATGTCATTAGTCAAGAGAGGAAGACTCAGTGTGACTCCTGTGAGATTGGAGGAATACTATGAAGTTCTCGCAATGGAAAAAGAGAAACCCTTGGATGATGATATTGACTGTGATATTGATAGAAAGTTTGTAGAAATTGAATAAAATGTTTATGGATATTTTGATATTTTTTGATATTTTGTATAAGCAAAATCGTTTCGCGTAGTGGCGTTTTTTTAATTTTCAAGCGCGTTCCAAAAGTTTATTAGTAAACAAAAACATCAAAACATAAACAAACAATAAACAGAGAAGAACTACACCAAGATAGACTACAAGAACAGAAGGAGAATGGGTAGACTACCAAAGAAACCAACCAGTGAGCTAGGAACAGGTGCTGGGATTAACGCTGTGAGGCGCCCAAGAGCCATGACGGATTCTTCTTCAACTTTGTCTAAACCGTTCAAAGTACCATTCAAAACTAGATCAAGTGCCATATCTAGTGGCGGGAAACCAGTTAGATCTGCTAGGCTCAAAGGTCCAGAATCTTATGCTATGATGTCTGTTGAAGATGACAAGGAGAATAACGATATGGTGGATATAGACGGTCAAACCATAATGAAGAGGAAAAATGCACTAAGTTTAAGAAGACTTATCACTGATAATAATTATGGGTCAACTATGGAAACAACTTTAAGAAGATCATTCACTAGTCCCCTGGCTTCTAAACCAAATGCTGCTAATATATTACCACCACCTCCATTGGGAACCAAGAGAAAACCAATAATGGTACCGAGACCTTTACATGATCCTTCAGATGAATCTGCAATTGTTCTTTATGATCCTACAGTGGAAAAAATCATTAGTGATGATGATCTTGAAGCTTTAGATAAAGCTATTGCTGAGGCAAAGGCTAGAGATGAGGGTAAAACTTTAGAATGCTCTATTGAATTGGAAGAGCGTCCTTCAAAGAGAAGAAATGTTCATAAATCTTTAAATGAAATATTGGGTATAACTAAAAATCCTGAAGATGAAGGTAAAAAATTCCCTGATGTTCCAGTTATTATTGATCCTAAGCTTACCAAGATTTTAAGACCTCATCAAGTTGAAGGTGTTAAATTCTTGTATAGATGTGTTTCAGGTCTTGTTGATCCAAGAGCTAAAGGTTGTATTATGGCTGATGAAATGGGGTTAGGTAAGACTTTACAATGTATTGCATTAATGTGGACTCTTTTGAAACAAGGTCCTAGAGGTAAGAAAACAATTGATAAATGTATTGTTGTTTGTCCATCATCTTTAGTTAGAAATTGGGCTAATGAATTAACTAAATGGTTAGGTGAAGGTGCTCCAACTCCATTAGCTATAGATGGGAAATCAACAAAACCAAATGAAGTGGGGTCAAGTATACAACAATGGTCTTTAGCTAAGGGAAGAAATGTTGTTAGACCAGTATTAATTATTTCATATGAAACTTTAAGAAGAAATGTTGAAAATTTGAAAAACACAGAAATTGGTTTACTTTTAGCTGATGAAGGTCATAGATTGAAAAATGGTGATTCATTAACTTTTACATCACTTGATAGTTTAAATTGTAAAAGAAGAGTTATATTATCAGGGACACCAATTCAAAATGATTTATCTGAATATTTTGCACTTTTAAATTTTGCAAATCCTGGGTTATTAGGTACAAGAATTGAATTTAGGAAAAATTTTGAAATTCCAATTTTAAAAGGTCGTGATGCTGATGCAACTGATAAAGAAGTTGAAGATGGTCAAAAAAAATTAGGAATGTTATCAACTATAGTTTCAAAATTCATTATTAGAAGAACAAATGATATCTTATCAAAATATTTACCATGTAAATATGAACATGTTATATTTGTTAATTTATCTCCAATGCAAGAAAAACTTTATCATCATTTCATTACAAGTCCTGATATTAAAAAATTATTAAAAGGTGTTGGTTCACAACCATTAAAAGCTATTGGATTATTGAAAAAACTTTGTAATCATCCAGATTTAATTAATTTAGATGAAGATTTTGAGGGTTCTGATCATTTAATTCCCGATGATTATATAAACTCCATTACTGGTGGTGGTCGTAATAGAGAAGTTCAAACATGGCAATCTGGTAAATTTTCTATATTAGAGAGATTTTTAGCCAAGATTAAAAAAGAATCAAATGATAAAATTGTGTTAATTTCAAATTATACACAAACTTTAGATTTAATTGAAAAAATGTGCAGACATAATCATTATGGTAATTTAAGATTAGATGGTACTATGAATATTAATAAAAGACAAAAACTTGTTGATAGATTTAATGATCCTGAAAGTCCAGAATTTATTTTCTTATTAAGTTCCAAAGCTGGTGGTTGTGGTATTAATTTAATTGGTGCAAATAGGTTAATTTTAATTGACCCAGATTGGAATCCTGCTTCAGATCAACAAGCATTAGCAAGAGTTTGGAGAGATGGACAAAAGAAAGATTGTTTTATTTATAGATTCATTACAACAGGTTCAATTGAAGAAAAAATTTTCCAACGTCAATCAATGAAGATGAGTTTAAGTTCATGTGTTGTTGATGAAAATCAAGATGTTGAAAGATTATTCTCCACAGATAATTTAAGACAATTATTTCAATTTAATAAAAACACTATATGTGATACACATGATACATTCCATTGTAAAAGATGTAAAAAAGAGGATGGGAAACAAACAATAAGATCAGATGTTATGCTTTATGGTGATGCAACAACATGGAATCATATAAATCATAAAGGATTAAAAATGACTAATGATCATTTATTAAAAAATGAATTTGAATTCAATGAAATTAGTTATGTTTTCCAATATATTTCACATGTTTAAGATGATATGTATATAGACTATAATTTAATGACGATTAATGCATACTATATATAAAATGTAGTTTTATCATCGTATATATGTCTACAGAATTGAATTGATTTGGAAAAATTATATTCAAACATTTAAGCTCCAAGACTGATCATTTTATGGTAAAAGAACGTAAAGCACCTATCCCATGTCAAAATGAATACAGAATTGAGTAAATGCTTGTCTTGTTTATTAATTTATGCAGTTGGTTATGAATAAAATTGTATAATACCATTCACTGTTGTTTTGAAATGATTGAATCTCAGCAATAACACATTTATAGTAGTCTGCAAACAAATAAAAAACTAATTAAAGTTACTTTCATTGGAGTAAATGGTGACCTGCCAGCTATAGCTAAAATAATAAAAACATAATGGGAGTCGAGCATTATCAGGATGCAGGTTTTGCACAGTACCCTATATTTAAAGACGTGGTACAGGTACGTTGAACAATCAAAAAGAATATAAAATTTTCGATGAAAAACTTCAACTTTCTAACGCCTCGAATTTTCTATACACTGTACTACAAAAGATGAATTACTTAATAATTATATATAAATCGACAATGAATTCTGGATTTCATTAGATACTCATGGGATATATATCAATATATGATAGCTATGAATCTTTAGAGGTAGCTTATTGACATTTCTTGATCATTCAACTTTTTCCTCAAAGATACACTTCAGATCTAGAATTTTCATCTTCATTGATTCCATCATAGTTTGTTTAGTTATATATAACATGTATACTCATGTCGACAATACCATCGTCTATTGGTATTTCGTGATCTATATTAATACTGTTCATACTACATGACAATAATGTGATCAAAAATAATCAAACATTCAAACTCCAATACTGATCACTTTATAAAACTCAATGATAGTCCATGTCAAAATGAATGCAGTTATGGATAAATGTCTGTTTTGTATTCAGTTTTATGTATAAAAGGCTATAATTGCGTCAAGTAAAAACAACTGTATCACTGATATTAAATCGGTGATTTCTATGTGCTTAGCCAAGTGATAATCTGACAATAATACTAATCAATAACCATTAATTATGCAATAAATTGAATGTAATGTAGTTATCAATTTCCTGGGAACCTCTGGAGATATGCCCGCACTAGCCAAACTGACAGGCACTAAAGGGAGTAGATGCAAACAGCCCCTGTAGATTTTGTTGCTCTATGAAGCCTCATTTTCGAAGTAGTCTGAAGATTATTGAAAGCTGGTGAATTCTTATATTTATTGAAGAAAATATTTTTAGCGATCTTTGAAATTTAACTATAAGATCACGTGAAGAAGAATAAATAAATTCATAAACAGGAGAAGTAGTTTATCAAAGTTAATTAACATAAGGGTATGTAAATGGGTAGTAAATCTGTGAAGAAATTGGACTCATACAAGCGTTAACATATTTCTACTGCTTGAACAAAGCATGACTAGTTCAGTTCTTTGGAGATTACGCGTTTTACAGACCTACGGACATATCAACATATTGAATCGATCAAGCAAATTTTACGTTATATAGGACATATAATCATAGTAAACTAAGGTAGTTCAATATATAAATGAATCCATTTGGTTTTTGGCTACGTTGAATATTCTACAACCACTTTCAAATAATAATCAAAGTCAATCAAACATTTAAACCTCAAAACTGATCACTTTATGAAACAAACAAGAATATGTCTAATCCATGTCAAAATGAATACAGAATTGACTAAATATTTGTCTTGTTTATTAATCTATGCATTTAGTTATGAATCAAATTGATTGGCACATTCAACGTTGTTCTAAAATATATGAATCTCAACAATAACACACTTATAATTCATAATAGTTTGCTGCATAGTAATAAGGTCCACGTAGTCAATATTGAAATTAGAGGCGACATGCCAGGAAGCGACCACTTCACAAAACTCTTAGGAAAAAACTGCAATAGCCCATGCCGATTCTGTATAGTAACAAGAACACAAATTTTCATGAGTAAACTAGACGTTACTGAGAGGTTGTTGGTAGGTAATATTTTGCGAAAAAAAAATTTAGCGACCAGCTTTCCAAACTCATCATGAAACTAGATTTAAGAGTATTTAATCGCATGAAGAAACAGCTAATTATTTGCAATATATGTCATATCCGATGAACAAACTTGTCCATATGACAGAATTATATTAGCCAAGGGGTGCAGCGCATTTATATGGAACTAAAGTGCAATAACGACCCATGATCAAGATTATTCAATGCTCTGAATTCATAATAGGTGTGTCATGTGTCATGGATCGTTCTACCACCAATCGCAAAAGTATAATATCCCCAAAAGAAGAAACGCTAAAACTAAAGGCTTCCTATATTGAGTGTTTTGGTTCCGCGTATAACCACAGCAAAAGATATAACCATGGATCAATGTCCATTCCATGTATATAACTGGTAACGTCAACTGTGTATAGAAAGTAAAAGAAAGTAGTATTATATAGCGCGTCAAAATTCTTATATCATCATGTCATTTTTAGATAGAAGTTATTATGCTCGTCCAGTATTCTTTGAAGACATATCTTAATATACAACAGCTAGTACTACATGATAATGATTTGATAAGAAACAATCAAACATTTAAACTCCAATACTGATCACTTTATGAAACTCAATAGTATTCATGTCAAAATGAATGTAGTTATGGATAAATGTCTGTCTTGTATTCAGTTTTATGTATAAAAGGTTCTCATCACATCAAACTAAAACAACTATATGACAAATTGGAAATCTAGTGTATATATTTAACCAATTGAAGACGAGTAAACCATAATGTAAATTTATTATATCATAACTGAAGTTGTGCAATTCATGTATGCTGTTGCGGTGATATTCCAGCGCTGGCAAAACTAACAGGATAAAAAGGGTCTAAAGGCATGCCTTTCTGCAGAATCTGTTGTATAATTAAACCTCATGATAGAAGGAGCTTAGAAGATGAATATTTACAGATGTTGGTTTGTGAAGAGAATATTTTTAGCGAATTTTCAGCGTGCAGTATAATTCGTGAAGAAAGTTACATAATATATTCCGACAAGCAAATTGACCCATATAAGTATACTAGCGAATCGATATTGATGTAGTATAGATTAACAAGTGATACAACTTTTATGCTCTGTTATAAAACTCAATTTCTTCAACGAAAAATTAGTTTGAGCTGTTATATCCTTTGATACTATTGTATATACTTCAAATATCCCGAAGGTACATTGAAGCTGTTAATTTATAGTATATACTAATACAAACCCAATGTCACAATGATATAGTACAACTCTTACTTTTAGCTGTTCTTGATGCTCTACAACAATCCTTTCAAACGATTTTGCTTTTTATATCAGCTTTACAAGTACTACATTCAAAATAATTTGATCAAAATTACTCAAACACAAACTCCAAAACTGATCACTTCACGAAACAAAAGTTCATGTTAAAATGAATGCAGTATATGAAATAATGTTCGGCTTGTATTCAAAGAAGTCTGTATATAAGTTGGTCTCAGCTGACTGGTACGTGGACCTTCATAAATGATATGTTAAAGCTAAAACAACTCATGTAGAATGAACTAATATCCATGAAATCAGTTGATCAGCTTCAGAAACAGACAGCTTAAAATTCAGCAAGGTATGAACGAAGTAATTAGACAAGCATTTCAGTACATCATCCAAAAAAAATTTACATCACTTTTCTGCGGTTTAACAAAAACAGAATGCTGATAAGTTCAAGGGTCAAGGGCGTGTGGTAGTCTGTAGAAAATTAATCTTATCCTTTTTTTTGTTGATCCCTGAGCGAGGGTGGCTACTAACTACTAACCACTACCATTGACGCGCGAGTGGTGGTGACTCGTGAGATGTCAGTGAGCACTATCATGGTATCATGGTACAGCAACGATTAGCTAAATATATGTATTAGGTTCAGTGGATGTATCTGGTATAATGTATACGACGTATTTCTAGATCTACTGAAAGCTGCTAATCCTACAATGAATCATATCTTGTTATGAAAAAATTAATGATAAACATTTAAATTTGCAAAACTGATCACTTTATGGAACTACCAGTAGATCTAGCTGTCCATGTCAAAATGAATACAGAATTCAAACAAATGTCTGTCTTATGTATATTAACCTATGCAGTTGCTTATCAACAAAATTCATTTGAAATATATAAATAAATTATGACACTTTTTTAGTAGTCTGCATAGTAATATTGGTGAATTCATTTAAAGCTGGTAGGTGTAACTGGAGACAATCCCGCCATTAACAAAGTAATAAGCAGTAAGGGAGTCCATGGCATAAGCCCATGCAGGAATTGTGTAATCTTTTATCTAAGTTATTATAAGTTTCAATGAAAGAGGCCTTAGTTTAAAATTTTCAAAAACCTCACCTCCCAAACCCCCTCGAATTTTCTACACCGGCCATGTTCACAAAAATTCAACTACAAGACTACAAGAAATGAAATGTAATGATGGTTTAACAATAAATTAGAGATTCTGCTGGATATACGTATTGAGCGCTTTTATCCTCTAAATGTAAATCTAACGAAATCTTCCATTCATTTCTTGTTTTGCAGTCGTAGATTTCCTTCACCGAATCACTATTGATGCACACTGCATAGTCCCATAGTTCTATATAAAGTTGGTGATCCATATTAAATTACAATTATTTTCTAGCAATAATGAATATTGACCATCTCTGATTGTTTTGTAAGCTGTTATAGTACGACTCAGATACAAATGATTCTTGAAAAGTTACAACCGTTCTACACGACAATTTTTAGATCGAAAAAATATCAAACATCTAACTCCAACACTGATCACTTTATGAAAAACAATAGTATTCATGTCAAAATGAATGCAGTTATGGATAAATGTCTGTCTTGTATTCAGTCCAATGGATCAAAGGCTATCATTCATAGTATCAAAAGTTAAAATATATATCTGTATGATTGAAAAATAAACTATAATGCTAATCAATAACCATTATATTTTTATGCAATGAACTGAATGTAATATAATTGTAAATTTATAGGTCTATCAGGTGATCTACCCGCTCAAAACAAACTGACTGGCCAAAAGGATCAAATGGAATATGTCCATGTCGGTGGTGCTACCTATACATAAGCTCTCATTTATGACATATTGAAGATTGAAAGATGAAGTCGACCTAAATTTATAAATTGAGAAAATATTTTTAGCGATCTTTGAAAATTTAGCTGTATAATCACGTGAAGAAAACTGAAACAATTAATTGAGTACAAATCATCATTTTGATACTCATTAATTGAAAAATGCGAGCTTAGATATGGACTAACATCAACTAGTCCATCATTAGATACCAAGATATTTGGCGTATATAAAGAATTTGCCGTGATCTCGAGTGAAACTGAGAAAAAATTATAATCATGAGAAGTTTTTCAATGATTATCGATATAAAACAAGTATATGCTAACTTGATTAAAGGTATGAATCTCGTTAACTCAAATGTGAAGTTACTGTACAATAACAGTGTTAATAAAGTGACTAATACTCAAGATTTTAATTAAGTTGAGAGTTTAGATAGTAGTCTAGCAAATTGCACAACACTAATGAACTCATCAGCCGGTTGAAACAATTTATATGGTTTAAATTTTCTCAATATATTAACATTGACGTATATTATTCTCATAATTAATCACGTCAGAACCCATGTGCTACATATAATTATCCATGATTCTTCCCACCTATTGCATATAACTCTTACAATATGAAAAAAATTACATTTGAATAATTGGACTTGATGATTCAAACTTGTCTAGCTAAATTCGAATAACAATACACTCATATAAAATGAATACTACATTAACAGCCGAGCAGGAGAAAGGATACAACACAATTATAAATTTGACAGATCAAGAATTAATTGGAACGTTACGCTTGGAACCGGTGAGGCTAAGAAATAATCAACCAGCTACAATGTATCAGAATTGTCAATCTGGACGTTTTGTTGCTGCATTATGTGATCCAAGAACTTCTTATGAATTTAAATTTAATGAAGTTTTCGAAATTGTTGAACCTCAAAACGTTGAATACAAAAAATTTGCTGTCAAATTAGCATTGAAAAGTCATCCCACAAGTGCATTGAGTGAAGAAGATATCAATAATATAAAGGCTTATATTGATGGTTGTTATCAACCACACCACTTGGACATTTTTATGAGACCAGATTTAAATATCTCAGATGTTATAACTTATTTGAATAGAGTTCGTTCCTTGAAATCAGATAAAGAAATTGATGACGATGTTAGCAAAATCAACATAGAAAGGATTCCAAGGGTTCTTATTAACATAGGAAGTCCAGGGTTTCTAAAATGTTTTCATAAGTTATTAAATTTTTATTCAGATTCATTTGATACCAGTTATTCTCCAGAATATAAATTGATCGGTAAAGTTTTCCAAAGGCAAAGAGATAATTTTATGAGCATTGAAGGAACAATACCTCATCGTAACTGTGTTTATTTCTTTAAACCATTCAAGTCAAATAGTGAAGATTTTATCAACCGTGAGCTTCTTCAGGACTGTACAAAATTCTTTGAGAGTCTTGGACTGGGAATTTCTTCACCATTTAATCTCCATAATATGTTTTATTCAATATATGACATGGAATGTTCAAATGATAAGATCAACATCAAATTAAACCATGGTGACTTGTATGAAAAGGAATCCTTACCAAAATATTCTGACATTAAGTTTGAATTAGACTAAGTTGAAGACGAAGTACATATTCGATACAATAAACAATTGTTTAATTCTCAGATGAATAGATTAGAATACCCATAACGAAATCTAATCATCTCTTTGTTTTTAATTCTTAAGTATTTCATTGGATATACTGAGGCTGTCGCGCTGATTTTAAAACTAAGAATTCAATCATGATACAATACCTATTAGATATGAACGAAATTATTATGATCGCAGTACACATGGTTGAATATATAAATAATATATAGTGATGAGTCTTCCTAATATTAAATATCCTACAATCAATCATAGATCTTGTTATTGTCAAAATATTAATCAAACATCTGAACTTCAAAACTGATCACTTTATGAAATTATTTATAAATCCAAGAAATGGATTTTGGTGAAGAGAACCGACAAAAGACTGGGCCACACTATATACTACAAAGTTAGGGATAGCATATATATGTGTGTATACTCCATGTTTAGTGAACCCATTCTTGTTATCCAAGAATATAGCTATATAGAATATCTAGTGGGAAATTAACCCATTTATATATTTTGAGTTAATGAACGAGCAACCAATGTATAGAACCTAATAGAAAAGTTAATTAAGTTTGAATTCACATGAAAAGATGGAACGTATAAACCAGATAAAATTGAAATCTTTAGCTCTGGTAACAAACAGACAAAATAAGATGATATGATAATTGATAACAATGTAATAATATTGTGTTATGATCTTAGAATTTGGTTAATCAAAACATTTTGACAATTTAATGCATGATGAATATTATGAAATAAATCCAGTCGTAGACTTGAGTAATATAGCCAACGGAAATGTTTTGAAATACTTTTAAAAAGTATAAAATCATGTTTTAAAAACATCTTGTAGCTGAATGTAATATGAATTAAATAATATGGAATTTTGCAACTGAGTAAGATTTCATTTTAATATAATTTAACTTCAAATGTAATAGGAGATTCTGCAAACCTTTGGCTGAACAAATTAATTATGATAATTTAAATACCTGTCAAAAATGATAAAATATTGATTGATACCATAATAAAAGTATGCTTAGAAGATGGTTTGACTTTCATTTGTTAATCATGAAATTTATGAATGACTCTGAAGCTTTATAGCATAGAGGTTATATTTGAACATCATGAAAACTTTGACGATTAAAATACCAAATAAAAATCAAAAATGTCAAATACTTGCTCCCTTAATCGACAGTTTCAACTGTTGGTTGATAAAAACAGCAGGTAATCATAATAACAATTCAATAGAATGAGCTAACTTTGTAAAAGCCATAAATAAATGACTTTGTTCTTGAGTTACGTTTAACTAATGAATACAAACAATAATTTAGTAATTTGAACTATCATAAAGGTAATGTAAATGATCATAATTTGAAAATATTGGATGTTATGATTGATAATGTTAACATATATGTTATATTGATATTGATTGAGCAAAAACATAAATTATGATTTGTTAGCTGCTTTTAATATTGCAAGGTATAATATAAAATGTATTGTAATAATACTATAAAATTACTTAAAAATGATAATACCTAGTTGATATATCAGCAGTTATTCAACTTAAGCAATTTGTAAAGCATCAATCTTTTGCCTAATTCATCAAATAATAACCAGTGTACTGATATGCAACATTTGTAAAGTTTAATTATTTTTGAAAAACATCTTGAAAATGTCGGTAAAAATAATTTCAAATTGGATATGTATCAAAATAATGCTTTTGAAATATGATTCTGTAAACATGTGGATAACTTGTCTAATATAGAAAATAACAATAATAACAATGATTTATATAATTTAATCAATGTAAACTGATGATATGATGTTCAAACCATGATTATTGAAGTTGGTTCATATAACACGCATTTGATAAGTAATGCAAATAAGAATAATAATGAACGAAAATAACTGTAAATAATAGGATTGACAGCACCATTTGATAAAAAAATTGAACTTTGAATGAAGTATCTTATACGGACATCTAATATAATAATGATAAACTAAAGAAAACCACTTCTTGTAAAAGCAACTCTAATATTAATCTTATATGCGTATAGTAATAAAATGATTCTATGGTGAAAATAGTTGATGTGCTTCAAGAAAACCTAGTAAGTGTAAATGATGTTGTGATAACAGTTTATTTGTCAAATTTTCTTCAAGAACTGTTTCTCTGTGACGATTCATCAAAAGATGTAAAATATAATACCAATACCTTGAATAATCACTAAGTTAAAAGACAGAAATAATGATGAGTTGCTCAGTAAATCAAATGTATAGAGAAATAGTCTCAAATTGAAAGTGAAATGACAGTGAAACAACATAGACCAATATGTGAATTATAACCATTTTTCATCGATACAAATTGAAAATTATAAAAATTTGGAAAATTTGAAAATTGACATTTGTAACGGTTCCTCCCTGAATGAAAAACAAATGACATGACTTTTGATATTAATCAGCAGCGTATTAATACAATATGAGAGTAACAACATATAATTATTATTGAGACCACCTTCTGTAAACAAGGGTTTGAATAATAAAGACTTAAAAATACCCTTTGAATAACAAAATAAAACCACATAATTAGAACAGTATTAGGAATTTTGTAATTTTGACTTCTAATATTGATATGGTATCACTGAGATTAATAAGTATGGTAATAATAAAATGATAATTGTGTTTTTGACATTATCTTATTATCATGAGTATTTATGTGGGAATGAATGAAATGATATGATACTGAAAATGATTAACACCAAAATCAAATCAAAGAGCCAGACAAAGTGGATAGCAACATAGCTTGTCCCATTAGTTCATCATGGTTGTAGATAATAACCTTACTTCGAAATCTTCTTCTCTTTCTTAAATAAACCAAACATTCAATGCATTGATTCATCAGTGATTAATTTTTTTTTTTTTCATTAATTTTTCTCCTTATATAAAGTCATCGCGAATTCGCTTTACAGTTCAAAAATTCATCTTGCATAATTCTTTCTAAAATGTAAACAAACGTGAATCTTTTTAGTATAAAGAGAAACGGATCGTCATTTTGATACTCAATTGAAAAAAAGTGAGCTTGGATATGGACTGAAATTAACCCTTACTTATAAGCTCACCATATTTTACACCAAGATGTACGCATATAAAGAACTTGACGTTATCTCGAGTGAAACTGAGAAAAAATTATTAATGAGAAGTTTTTCAATGATGGTCTATATAAAACAAGGTATATAAGAATTTGGTGATCAAACCACGAAGTATGAAAATAATTGTGAATTATACGAAGCTGGTGAATTAGTTACTTATATATATAATATAATAGTATCTATAATAAAGCTCTTTAGAATAATACTCAAAATTCAAATTATATAAATATATATAAGCTAGGCTCATGCAGCTGAAAGTACTTAAAATATATAATAGACGTAGTAATTAGCAAATTGCACAACAGTAATGAACTGTACAGCAGCTGATCTGGCTGAAACAATTTGCATATATGGTTTAAATTCCCTCAATATATTTATATCGTCGTGTATTATTCTCATGATCAAATACCTCATGAGACGCCATGAGCTATATATTATTCATGCTCCTTCCATATATGACATATAACAACACTTACAACATGAAAATTTCAAAGCTTAAAATCAAAAGAACTTACGTTTGATCACAAGCTGGAATAGCTTTACATTAATCTAAAATGAATAATAATTTAACAGCTGCACAGGAAAAAGGATACAAAACAATTTTAAATCTGACAGATGAAGAATTAATTGGAACGTTGCGTTTGGAGCCGGTGAAGACAGAAACACGAGGTACAATGTATGAAAATTGTCAGTCTGAACGTTTCGTTGCTGCCTTATGTGATCCAAGAACTTCTTATGAATTCAAATTGAACGAAATTTTTGAAATTGTTGAACCTCAGAATGTTGAATATAAAAAATTTACTGTCAAATTAATATTGAAAAGTCATCCTACAAGTGCCTTGAGTGAAGGTGATATCAAGAATATAAAAGCTTATATTGATAGGTGTGAACGAGAACACTATTTGAACATATTCATGGAACCAGATTTGAATATTTCAGATGTTACGAGTTATTTGAATAGAGTTGGTTTTTTAAAGTCTGATAAAGAAGTTGATGATGATATTTGCAAAATTAACATAGAGAGGATTCCAAAAGTTTTGATTCACATTAAAACTCCAGAATTTTTCAGATGTTTCCATCAATTATTGAATATCTATTCAAACTCATTATTAAATTCAAGTCATTATTCACAATTCAAATTGATTGGGAAAGTCTTCCAAAGGCAGGGATCAAATTTTATAAGTATTGAAGGAACAATACCTCATCGTAATTGTGTTTATTTCTTCAAACCATTTTTCAAGCTGTCAAATCAAGAAGATTTTATCATTAATCGTGAGCTTTTTCAAATGTACTCAAATACGTTTAAAATGTTTGATCTTGGAAATGATTCATCAAATCTGCAGAAGAAATTTTATTCTATATATGACATGGACTGTCCAAATGATAAGATCAACGTCAAAAACAATATTGACAACCTGTATGAAAACGAATCTTTACCCCCTTATTCAAACATCGAATGATTTTTTTGTTTAATTTGGTTTATAAAAATGTCTATTGGTAAATCGACGTTAATATACACCAGCTATAGTATGTATCCTCGTGAAGTGTGATACTATTCTCATGCTAGTCACTTGGAACCAACTTTGAATGTATTAAAGTTCAAAAACACCGTTACTATGTGAACACTGAATACCGGCGGTCCCCGGTGATATAACTGCCACAAACACACATTTAACATCTAGTCAAAGATTTATTAACAATTGTTTTCATCAGCATTAATAGGTACTCTACTGATCAAAGGGAATTAGTATTATAAGAAAGATATTATTGAAAGAATGAAGTTCAGTATCAAGAACAGTTGGTGTGATTTTGAATTTGATAGTAGTACTGGTGCCGGTACACAATCCTATAATATTCCCCTTGAAAATATTCGTGAAGCTGAAGGTGCTCGTTTGCTGTCGTCAGACGAAAATGATATAGTTTCAAGTCAAGCAACTACTAGTGGTCATCATAATACATCTGCTGCTGTTCCATTCTCTACCCATAAGTGGTCAAATATATTTGGCTCTATAACTGCTGTCGGCTCACGTTTTTTCTTTTTTTCAGTGGTGGTGTTAGCAATATGTGGATTGATAGGTGCTCCCATTAAATTAATCATGAATTCAAGAAATGTTAATTCAAACTATACTAGGGTTCAAGATCTTTCAAAAACGGCTTTGAACATCACAATTGAAAGTTGTTTAAGTTCCATAATTTTCAAAGAGCATACAAAACAGGAAATAGTTTTAGAATTATCTGAGGAAAGAAATGCGTTAGATTTTTCAATCGAAGATCTACAGATTGATTTTTTGTTAGAGATGGACAAATTTACCAATGTTACTTGCTCCAGCCTTATTGGTAAAGAATTTAATAAACTAACGAGCTTAGATTCTGCAAGCAGTTGCTCTGAGCATGAATGTGTTGACGGTCAAGTTATGACAAATGGATTTTTCACTCCATCGTTTGATGGGATTATAAAACTAAAAGAATACTCCTATTTTTACTTTAATGATCTTGAAGACAAGTTCATTGATGATTACAAGAAAAAAATTGCCATTAACAGTTCAGATCTTTTAACACAAAGAATATTAACCGTTTCCATTTTAACTAACCTTGTTTTGCTGTTGTTTTCATTAGCTGATTCTTCTGATTCACTTTATAGGTATTCTCCTAAAAAGGCATTAGTATTATTCATATTATTACTCTCAGCAACTCTTTGGTACAATTATTCACTATAATTATCTTGTTGAATGTTTAATATTCGTTATTGGTAATTAATTGATTTATTGACATCTGCTATTTTGAAGCTGCTTTTGATGAAATTTCAAGTAGGTATTATAAATATGAAGCACTATATCAATCAAGTGAATTACAAGATCCATTTTGCATCACGGATAAGCGAAATTCATATATACGTTGTCGAGGTTTGTGAAGTTGTGTAGGTAAACTTGAATTAATCATCGCGAATTGCAGGTTCTTCAAAAATTTATGTCACATTCTTTTCAAAACGTAAACAAAGAAAAATAAAATTAAATTGTGAATGTTTTTGATTTTGATATAAAGGGAAGGAAATTGCCACTTTGATATTCAATTAAGAAATCATACAATGGATGAGATATTGTCTAAAGTGTGTAGTCATAGTCATTTGAGCTAACAGAATATCAGTACTAACCCCTTTCAATCTAGGCTGGTAGTCAAGCGGTTACATTCGCCATAAGATCTGGTATATCAATAGCTTCAGGTTATGCTGTTAAATCAGTTACAAAGTTCCTTGCGAAAGTTCCAGATGATCAAAGATTGAAATTAGAAAGAACTAAGCATAAACTACAAACAAGAATTGAAATTGTTTCAAGTGCTATTGATTTAATTAAATTAGTTGCTAGTAGAGGTAATACAAATCTTTCAAGTACATTAAAATTAACAAAGGATTTAAAAGATGAAATTGATCAATTTGATGATAAAATCCAGACTATAACCGAATCTTATGGTAATAAGAAAGATGTTAACTCTGTTAATAATGTGAAATTATACATGCTGGATCTTTTAAGTAGAATTGAAGAAGCTATACCATTAATTAATTTATCTTTAACAACTTCAGGTGCAAATTTAAGTGGTACTTTATCGAATCAAGTCTCTCCTGGTAGATTATTACAAGCTTCAAATTTTGTTAATAAGTCAAATGAATTATTCAATAATAAGGAAGAATTACAAATTGGCCCAATGTTTCAATTGACCTTATATTCAATCTTTTATCATAAAGGCAGAATAATAAATAATAGATTGAATGAAATTAGTTGGAAAGAAGATTTTACAAGAGCAAATGTTTCAGTTATTAGATTACCTTCTGAAATTAATGAATATGATTATGTCTTGAGAATAAAGGAAAATTTCAATGATGATCGTTATCATGATGATGAAGATGAACCAAAATTAATTGAATTAGATATTAGTACAATAACAAGGTTATTTTTCAGTGCATCTGGGAAATTATTAAAATTAGAAGATAGATCATCACCTGTATTAGTCTTAAAAATTAATAAAATTTTTGATGATCAAGATTCTGAAAATTCACAATCAAGTATATCAGATTTAAATCAAATTGAATGGTTATCATTAGGTGAATATGAGCAACTATATAACGATTCTTCAGATGAAAGTGGAAGTGATGATGAAGACAATACACCAATCAAACCAAAACAACAAGCTTCATCAAAAGATCAATCTCAATCATCATTATCATTATTAGAATACATCTTAAGACTTTGTGTCCTACAAACAAATGATCAATCATCAATCCTTGAGGTAAATGATGAAAGACTAGCCTTATACTTGAATGATGAAAACCATTCATCTGAAAATCCAATATCATCAAATACCAACAATGAATTTGAAAATGAATCATCCCCTGTTAGAATTATTGAAAGAAAACCCAAAACTAGTTATAGTACAAAATCAACACCAAGTAATACCCCAAAATCAAATTCAACAAATGATATAACATCTCGTTTAAAAAAATTAGAAGTTACCCAGGATCCATCAACTCCACAAAAACCTGGATCATCTTCATCTATTTCTGATAATTCTCAAGAAGATAAAAATGGTAGTCCTTTACCTGGTGATACCCAGAGTAATATTCAATTAACACCATGGGAAAAGGATAAAATTTCAAAATTGAAGAATTTTGGAACTCCTGTTGGTGGTGGATATGGAACTCCTTCAAGTTTACTGAGGAAGAAAGTTTTAAGAAGAAATTTGAATGATTAAGCTGATAGCTCAATGTTTTATAATTAGGAATTTAATGTTTAATATCTTTATGTGTTGGTATTTTGTAAATTGGAATTAGATCGAGTTTATATTGTTATATATATTTACTTAATTGCCGTGTTATGAAACACTACTTTTGAATTAGTAACTTATGATGACATATATATATTATAATAACCTTTTAAAAAACTCCTAAAAACTATAAAACTAAAACAAACATGAAAAATATATAAAAAAAAGACACACTATAATAATGCACAATTGAAATTATAACCCAGATGTTGTTAATTTTGTATTAAAATTATTAAATAATGAATTTTCATTATCATTAAAATTCAATTCATCATTATTTAAATTATTTAATTCTCTGGGTATATTTAATTCATCATTTAATTCTAAATCATTTGAATTTTGATCTTCATTATTTATTAAATTTGAATGAATTGTTGGTATTGTAGAAGATTGATCAAAATTTAAATGAATTCCATTATTTTTATTATTTGATGATTGACCACTTTGAATTGAATCAATACTTGGTGTAAATCTATGATTTTTAAAACTTTCATTTTGATGTTGTTGCTGTTGTTGATGACCATGATCATTTGAGAAATACCCTTTATCATTTTTAAAATCAGTGGGTATATCCATAAAACTTGGAGTTAAAGAAAGTACTTCAACACTTTGTATACTTGAAGTATCATCATTATTTTGATTTTGATTTGAATTATTATTGGTATAACCATTTAAATGTTGATATTGTTGATGATTATGATTATTATTATTATTATTAATATTATTAAAATTTTGATGATTTTGAATTTGATTATGTTTATGAATCATATTATCATAATGATGATAATTATTATTACCACTTGCTAAAGAATCAGAGCTTGCATTAAATCTTGAATTTAAATTTGAATTTGATCCCATACTTGATAAAGACATTGCAGAATCTGTTCTTTGGAAATTTTGATTATTAAAACCATTATTTGAAGCTTCAGATGGTGATCTTATTTTATTATTATTAGAATTATTATATTGTTGTTGATTATGTCTTGTTGGTAAATCATTTCTTGGATCATCATGGAAATATGGGTTTATTGAAGTTGCATTGTTACTATTTGCAAATAAATCTAATAACCCATGACCAGGTTCAAAAGGCAACGGAACATCTTGGAAAAAAACATCAGGCATTTTATCATTAACATTACCAATACCATTTGAATTATTTGGTATATATTCATTTATTGGAACAGAAACTTCACCAACTCTTGTTCTTGTTTGATCTGAAACTGGTTTAGCATTTGTTAATGGGTCCATACCAATTTGTCTAACACGAACATTTTGTTGTTGTTGTGGAGTTTGTGAAGTTGATGAATAAGAATTATTTCTCCAATTAAATGTTGATGAGTTTGATGGATTTAATGAATGATTTGAATCATTTGAACCATTAGTTAATGATAAGTTTGATGAAGAAACATCTTCAGAAGGAGATTTTGATTGTGATAATTTTGAATCAATTTTTTTCCGTCTACCATGACATTGACAAGGTTCACCAGTTTTACATGAACATTTATGAATAGCACCAGATGAAGTTGAGGATGATATAGACCCATTCTTTTTCTTACCACAAGTACATGAACCTGAAGGATGTGAATTTTTATTTTTTCTTAATTCTTTACAATGTTTACATTGAGATGAAGGACGACCTTTTGGTTTAATCATCATTAATGGTTGATCTGTATGGTTACAAGTAGTGACTCTATGACCCCTTATACAACGCTCACAAGCGTACTTCACACCTCCGATAAGAACCATGATCACTTGTTATTGATATGCTTGACTTTTGGATTTGAATAATTATTGAATGATTTAATATAAATATTGGAAAATATAGCTTTTTGATGGATATAGTATATTGGTTAGTTGTTCAAAAAGGGCATGATATAGTTCAAAGCTGTCTTTTTTCCTCTGAAGCTAAATTAGACGGAACTAGTAATAAATGAAGCAAATGAAATGAAATAAACTAGCTTGATGATGGAATTGATAATGACTGGGGGTGGGATGCAAAAACAAAAACAAGCGCTTGACTTCCCGTGTGCTGGATATGAATCTGTTCTTTCTTTATTATTGGAAACTCCTTCTTTCAAATGAACCGCTGTGTTCTACTTGTCCTCCTTTTGGTTGTCAAATGGGTTGTCAAATGTTTTTTGGTTGTTTTCAATTGATTTAAAGTGGGTTTAAAATTGAATTTTTCTTGATTGTTTTTTTCGAGAATTCGTGTTGTGTGTACCAGGTGAAGTCATTCTAGAAGGAAGTGGGAGGCGTTAGGCAGAGACTGGCAGAGGGAGTGATTGAAATTAGAGGGAGTGTTTGGGAAGAAGTAGGCGAGTGTAGGCAGAGACTGGTGAAGTGAAGGATCAATGGACATTAGAACAGTAAAAGAATAGTCAATGGTTAGTAGAATAGGTAAGTAGTCAGTAGCTAGGTGTGGTTTGAATACTGTTGATGTTTGTGATCAGCCCCTCAACGAACAGAAGGCTAAGGGTTCAACTGGCTAAACAGCTGGCTAAACACGGATCACAATATCCAAGGAGTCCTGAACACTGAATTCACCCAGTCTTCGTGTCTTAGCCTTATCAAGGAGTACACGGATATATTACTCCACAAATAGCTTGACATTAACCCAACAAATATAATAACTTTATATGTCAAAGAGTTCTCTTCCCAATGGGTAAATGGATTTAAAGAACTTCTGACTCCGTAATACCAAAATAGTTTAGTTACTCGAACTACAACGTCATTATATAAACCAAAACATATTGTCAATACATAAAACTAAATATATAATAGAAACAGATGATTCAATCAAAAGTTCTTTTCAACCAATTCTTTAACTAATTTCCAGTTATTTGATTCTGCATAATCTAAAATAATAACACCATTACCTTTACCAAAAGCTTCTTCAATTTTATTTTGATTTAAACCTTCAGCAATCTTTGATGGCCAACAATTTGGATCAAAGAAATTTGAACCTGAACAAAAATTTATAAATAATTTTGGATCATTTGAATTTGTTGAATTATGTTCCACAGCTCTCTTGGATAAATCTTTAATATATTGAGCTTTTTTAGAAATATCTTCAGCACTTGAAAGTTCACACCAATCTTGAACTTGAATTGTACCACGATCATCATTTGTGGTATTATATGTCCACCATGCTGCATCAATACCAAATTCTCTTTTACGATCTTCATTCTTAACACCAAATCTTCTAAAAATAATAGCTTTACCTCTTGCTTCACCAATTCTTGGAATTTGTGTATTTAAATACCAACGATCTTTATTTGGATTAATATATTTATCCCAAATTAAATTACCAAATTCATCATTATCATTATCCCATTCTCCATTACCTTCTTGTTTAATACTAACAATAACAGTTTCTGATCTATTTTGTTCTAAAAATTTATAAACATCAGATAATACATCTTTTAAATAAACATTACCTAATAATTTAACAGGAAATTTACCATGAATAACAATTAAATCTTTTTGTTCATTTTCATCACTTTTTAAAACATTTTTAGAAACTCTAATATCAAAAAATCTAACACCATTTTTTAATTGTTCACCAACATCTTTACCTTGACATTGAACTGATGGTAATGCAGTATGTGAAGCTGCTGAATTATGTGTACCAGGAATTGATAATGATGAGATTAAAACATCATCATTGACTTCACCTAACCATTGAGAATAATTAACCATTTTGTATTTTAATTGAGTAATTCACGTATAACAATTGAATTGAATTGAATTGAATTGAGTTGAAAAATTAACACGAGTATAAAACAATTTATATTTATACATCCCGTCAATTCTCCCAAGGTGAAATTCGAAATTTTGTCACATACATTTTTGAAATTTCCATGCATAATTGGATAAATTTAGGTAATCTCTTTATCCGGGTTAGTAAATTCAAAGCACAATGTTGTCTTAGTTTACTTAATTTGTTAATTAAATTGTTTAAATCTGGTGATTGTCTGTGCTTATTTGGGGTTTATACATACTGCTTGTTGGACGTTGAAGATTGCTTATTGCTTTGGGGGAAACTGTATATATTGTTTTGCGCATGTTAGAACTTAGGAGTTATGTTATAAGAACATAGAAGGTCTACAGATTATAGAGATCAAAGCTGATAACTTAGATCTAAACCAGCAGACGTTGGATGTGTACATATATCATCTTCTTGAGATAAAACTAATCCCTAATGACATTAAAATATATTAATATTGCACCTGAGATTTGATCTATCATGACGGTTATATATTTATAGCTTATACGATCAAAGTCGCAATATAATATCTGTATAAATTAAGCGAATGAAACTATAGGAAGTATTATAATTAAGCAGTTGGTGAATCGAATACTAACTTCTATTTATTACTATAATGTGGGTCTCATATTACCTAGGTTGATTATGTTGAGTTACAAGAGAATTATAGTATCACATTTCACGAGGTGACATGCTATAAAGTGTATATTAACGATTTATCAATAAACATTCCTATAAACTACTAGAGACAAAAATGAATTCATTCAATGTTTGAAAAAGGTGGTAAAGAATCTTCTTCAGGCAGCTTGTCTGCATTCTTTTTGATGTTGATCTTATCATTTGGACAATCCATATCATATATCGAATAAAATTTCTTTTGAAGATTTGATGAAGAAATTCCAAGATCAGTCTTCTTAAACGTACTTGAGTATGTCTTTAAATATTCACTATTGATTAAATATTTACTACTTGACTTTGATGGCTTGAAGAAATAAGCACAATTACGATGAGGTATTGTTCCTTCAATACTTATAAAATTTGATCTCTGCCTTTGGAAAACTTTCCCAATCAATTTGAATTGTGCATAATGACTTGAATTTAATAATGAATTTGAATAAATGTTCAATAGTTGATGGAAACATCTGAAAAATTCTGGAGTTTTAATGCGAATAAAAACCCTTGGAATCCTTTCTAGGTTAATTTTGCTAACATCATCATCAATTTCTTTATCCGACTTCAAAGAACCAACTTTATTCAAGTAACTTGTAACATCTGAAATATTCAAATCTGGTTGCATAAATATCTCCAAATGGTGTTGCTTTTCACACCAATCAATGTAAGCTTTGATATTCTTGATATCATCTTTACTCAAGGCACTTGTAGGATGACTTTTCAATGTTAATTTGATAGTAAACTTCTTATATTCAACGTTTTGAGGTTCAACAATTTCAAAAATCTCCTTGGATTTAAATTCATAAGAAGTTCTTGGATCACATAAGGCAGCGACAAAACGTTCAGATTGACAATTTTTATACATTGTACCTGTTGTTGAATTCTTTTTTGTTTTTACTGGCTCCAAACGTAACGTTCCAATCAATTCTTCATCTGTCAAGTTTAAAATTGTGTTGTATCCTTTTCTCTGTGTAGCTGTTAATTTATTACTCATTTTTGATGAGTCTATTGTGGTTCCAATTCAATCAGGTTTTGATTAAGTTTTGAAATAATGGAATACGTTACTATATTGTAAGAGTTATATGTGATCTCAATATGAACAATATATATAGGCGAGACCTGGGGTATTTAACTATGAGAAAAATACATGCCATTGAGAGAATTTTAACCAGATAATATCTTTCAAATAGCTGATCATTAGTTCATTAGTGTAGTGCAATTTGCTAAACTACTATTTAAACAGTTAATAATCACAGAATTAATCTTCAGAATCAGTTGAGCCTTGACAAACACTAGTATTATAAGTGCATGATTATATTTGCAAATTGACAAAATTGACACCTTCTCATATATTAATTACACATATATTTATTTTTATTCAGATCTTTAATATATCTCATTAAAGAATGTTCTCATTTCTTATTTTTATTTTCGAATATGATAATTTAGATCTAGAGTATACAAGAGCTGTCGGTGACGTATATATAATGGTACCGTTACATATTGTATTTCAATCAGCTATATGAATACATATACGTACTATAATTATAACTACGATATCAAAGCTAATGAGCTTATATAGCCGAAGGTCTATCCTATTTGATTTATAAATATATAACAATACCTTATATAACTTCCATAAAATTTAAAGCCTATTATAAGGAAGATAAACGCACGGAACCTCACCACCTCGATCTATATTTGATTTACTCACATTTTTCATAACCACATCACGTTCTGTGATATTAACACTTGGAACTTCACGAATACACATAGCCATAAGTTTTGGTGCATAAATGTATACTGATGGTTCAAATTTATGAGTTAGCTGAATAGTCTCAATATTTGGTAAATAAACACTGATTTTACAACCATTTTCAATCTTTGATTTGATTAAACTGCCTAGTTTTAATTGCTTATCATAGTTATCCGATGATGTAGCTGGTTTATTGAATAATATCTGTGATGTTTCAGGATATTTCTGATTAAAATGTAATGGGTGTCTGAAAATAATTTGAAAAGAACCTGTTCGAACGGTAGCATCTAATATTGAGTGAATCATAAATTGAAGATAAAATTCAGGGAATAAAGTACTATCAACCTTGAAAATGTTATATTTTTTTGAGTTACGCTGAATCAAATCTTGAGCCTCTGTAAATAGCCGAATACACTCAGAAGTACTCTTCACATCTAATACGTTAAATAATGATTTGGTTTTCAAACCATCGGGAAAATTTTCTGCTAAATGTTCATCCCCTGCGATATTAAAAAACATAAATTCCTTATAATTGATTAAATCATCTGAAAACAGAGGCGTTTTGGACATTTTAATTGTAATTTGATCAGTTGGTGATAATAAGTCTAAAATTATTAACTGTACTTCAATTGGAAAAACCATATACCGTGCTGGTGGTGGTGGTGGTGGTGAAGAAGCTGAAACCTTTTCTGCACCGATGTCCAACTTTGAAATTTCTTCAGAAATAGTATTTTCATCTGAAGCTTCTTTTAAATTAGCACCTGAAAGCTCTTTTGAACTTTGGCTTGAAGAACGTCTCATACCTGTATTTTTATCTGAAACTTCTTTTGTACCGGCATCTTGAATTGAATCAATTTTTGTACTAACACCTTGATCTGGGACCTCTTTTGTAGTAGTGCTATTGCCTAAAGCCTCTTTCTTACTAACATCAGAAAGCTTATTTGTAGTAGAACTTTGATTTGAATCTGTTTTGGCAATAGCTTTTTTATCTGAAGCCTTCTCTGAACTTGAATTTGAAGAATCTTTTGCAGTAGTATTCTTAACTAAAACTTGTTTTTTCTCATGACGTTGAGCTGGACCCATTTTTGCACTTGTAAATTATTAAAAAGATTGATGAAGATCTGATTCCTAAAAATTCAAAATGACAAAACACCACTATTTGACAATAAAACTAATGAAGATAAAGCTCTCAAAATGTATAAAGTATAAATTCACTTGACACTGGATTGATATAGCTGAAATGATTCAAAAGATCTTGGAGTTGTATAAGGTTAAAATAACTGAAAAACAACTGGATGTAATGTAATTGAACTTATAATATCAAATTGTTTAATATTAGCAAATAATGTTAAAGCAACTTTTAGTCTTGAATAACCAGTGGGTCTTTAATAGTTCTTTACCAAACAAAAGATAAATGTAGATGAAATGGAAATTGTTTTATACTTTTGTGCACATGACTTTTAATTTTTTGGTTTTGTGGTTATTAAAATTTAAATTTGATTAAGCGCTATGGAAACACATTGAATCAAGACGTCATTAAGATCACCAGGAAACCATAGCATGAGTATATCTTCACCAATAAGAGGAATAAGCCCAATCCAATGAAGTTAAGCCATCATAATCATAATCAACTCTATTGATATATAGTAACCGCCATATCATTTGAGCACAAATCACAACTGAATAAAGTCAACCACCACTTTTCACATGGACAACATCACTAATAGACTCTAACTACCATCACAATAACATTATAAGTACCACCATAAACCATCAAACTTTGGTGATAATCACACTATTAGCTTCCTTCTAAATCAATCTAATCAAAAGTAAACAAGAAGGTGTAAACAAAACAAATGATCAGATATTCACCCTCTTTATTTTGACAGCCAATGTCTGTCATTTCCTCCCGTGTCCCGCTTGCCATTGACCCCGGGAAATTGACTATTTTATAAAAAACAAAAGGGATTACGTAACCGAGTCACACTTTCTCTTGCTTTCGCGAATCCCTAGTATCCCATCCCGGGACTTCCAACTTCTTAAAACAGCCAATCATCGCTTGCAAAATTCATAAATGCTGACAATCCCGGAGAATCGCCCCAGGCAAACAATGTTTCGTTTACCAATGAATTGCACCATAGTTAAAGTTTGTTAAGTATGAGAAATAATTTTAGTTTTACGGAACCGATGACCATTTGGCCGTCAACAAGTTTATGAAATTATTCATTTATATAAAATTAAATCTACATTTTAATTCTTTGTATTCTATTTATTGTTTTGATCTAATAATCTTTATTTCATTATATCATATACACAACATGTTTGCTTTTAAAAGATCTATAATAAGTCTAAGATCTCCTTTATCAAGAGGTCTTGCAACTACAACTGAAAAACCTTCATTAATTAAAAAATTTAAAATTTATAGATGGTCACCAGATAAACCAAGTGAAAAACCTCATTTACAAGAATATCAAGTTGATTTAAATGATTGTGGTCCAATGATTTTAGATGCTATTATAAAGATTAAAAATGAACAAGATCCAACTTTAACATTTAGAAGATCTTGTAGAGAAGGTATTTGTGGTTCATGTGCAATGAATATTGGTGGTAGAAATACTTTAGCATGTTTATGTAGAATTGATAGAGATGTTAAAAAAGATACTAAAATTTATCCATTACCT
This sequence comes from Hansenula ciferrii, assembly GCF_000313485.1. Taxonomy (NCBI): domain Eukaryota; kingdom Fungi; phylum Ascomycota; class Saccharomycetes; order Phaffomycetales; family Wickerhamomycetaceae; genus Hansenula; species Hansenula ciferrii. The sequence goes on along the minus strand of NW_011887584.1, from coordinate 58,182 downwards.
CATATGTTTGTTGTTAGAGATTTAGTTCCAGATTTAACTCATTTTTACAAACAATATAAATCAATTCAACCTTATTTACAAAGAGATTCAATTCCAGAAGATGGTAAAGAAAATTTACAAAGTGTTGAAGATCGTAAAAAATTAGATGGATTATATGAATGTATCTTATGTGCATGTTGTTCAACTTCATGTCCTTCATATTGGTGGAATCAACAAGAATATTTAGGTCCAGCTGTTTTAATGCAAGCTTATAGATGGTTAATTGATTCAAGAGATCAAGCTGGTAGAGTTAGAAGAGAAATGTTGGAAAATTCAATGTCAATGTATAGATGTCATACAATTTTAAATTGTACAAGAACTTGTCCAAAAGGTTTAAATCCTGGTAAAGCCATTGCAGAAGTTAAAAAACAATTAGCATTTGCTTAAACAAGGTGAAAAGAGTGGTTAACAATTACATAGCATATTGCATTAATTTAATATTTAATAATTTATTAATTAAATTTGAAGAGAAAGACAGTTGATCTAAGTAGATTATATTGGTACTTGAAAATTATTTATATAGGAAAACTAGCTCTATTATCTTGAAGATTTAGAAAGTTGGTTAAAATTAACATTTATATATTCAGAAATAATAAAAAAACTTGAAATTATAATTCGTTGTAGTATATAAACTATCATTTGTATGATTTCGTTTGTTCTGGTACTGTGTCTATGTCTTTCGATATGTTCCTATGATCCATTTCGGAGTGACTAAATCCATGAAAAATATAGATCAACAACTACAAGATCAACAATTGACACTTGGAATCACAAGACAAAGCATTAAGTCACAAAACATACTACACAATACAATATGATCAATGAAGAACAATATAATAAGCAACTAATAACTTTAGAAACAAAATTATCAAACTTACAACATTTGAAAAACCTCCAATTAATTACATTACCAATAACATCAAAATCAATAATAACATTCCAAACTACACCAAATGATTCAATAACTCAAAGTTTTATGATTCGTTATAATGATAACTATCAATCACCTGTATTATATTTCAAAATAATGAAATTAGAACTTGTAACACAAGATTTCTTAGAATTTGAATCATGGAAACCTATAATTAATCCAAATCAAATCAAAGAGTTAATTAATCAAGATCAAATTCAATTTGGAATGACTCAAGTGGAAGATACTAGAGGAAATTGGTGGTTTATACATCCATGTGATACTACTGAAATATTACAGAATTCAACAAATGATGAGTTTTTAATTAATTGGTTTAGTGTTTTTGGTGGAATATTTATAAATTTTAAAATTGATGATTTATTGAAATGATTTATGATGGAGTTTATAGAATTTGTAGTTTAGACAGGACTTAGACAGGCTTTAGGCTGGGCTGACCTATGATTATCTGGGGTTAGGCAGGAGATTAGACAGAGTAGTGCTGGTAGTTACGCTGATAATCAGCTTATTAGAGTAGATGTTACTGTAATTGTCAGCACCGGTGATTTTAGCTGAACCAATTTAGGAGAATTCAAGAGACACATAAACAAAATACAAAATACCACCGAAATTTAAATAACAAGATCAAATAAGTTCAACTGATTGTTTTAATAATTGATTTCACTACAATGTCTTCATTCACATCGATAAGATCACAAGCAGTCTCTCTGGAAAATCAAACCAATACTCTTTTATCAAAATTCTCAAGATTTACCGTATCTTCAACTTCTGAACCAACTGCAGATGAAGTTAAATTAGAAAAACAAATTGATGAAATACTTCATAAAGTTAGTATAATGATTGTGTTACTTTGGAGATCAATACTAACAATATCAGAGAGATGGTATTCTCAACAATTTAACAAGAATTTCAGAATCTGATTCAACAATATCAACAGTTAAATTACAACAATTATCAAGACATAAAGAATTATTACAAGAAAATTGGAAAAATTTTGCTACAATTAAATCTTCAATATTACAAGAACGTAATAAATTGAATTTATTATTTAATGTTAAAAATGATATTGAAAATCATAATAAACAAAATCAAATTAATAATGATTTAGATTATATTCAAGATGAAAGTATTAGAGTAAACAAGATGAATAATTTTACTGATTCTTTAATATCAAGAGCTTATGAAACAAGAGAATCTTTATTAAATTCAAATAATTCATTAAGTGGTGCAAGTTCAAGAATAACAAATACAATTAGTACAATTCCTGGAATAAATGTTATTATTTCCAAAATTAATACAAGAAGAAAAAGAGATGCTTTAATTTTATCAACTTTAATAAGTATTTGTATATTAATCTTATTCTTTACAAGATGAATAAAAAAAGCTAGGTGGGTTTTTAATGACTTATAATATATATATAAATTAATGATGATTTGAATTGTAATATTGGCGTACTATAACTTTTATGATCTTCGCGAATGTGGATATTAAGAGAAGACTTCATACAACCACAACAATTACCTATCCTATAAAAGTCTTCTCTAATACGGAAGTAAATACATGAGAAACATATTATTGGTTTTTCTATAGACTGAAATAGTTATAAACAATAAACGAGGAATCTGTGGATCATTTATTATAGTAATTCCAATTAAAAAGTTGTGACTCTAGGCCTTTATCACACAATATACCGTTGATAAATTGGACTTCCTCTGCATCTTACAAGTCTTTTTCAAATTTAATATCAGAATAATTTGGTAAGGATTTATCTTCATACAAGTCATTATTGTTTTTGATATTGATCCTATCATTTGAACATTTCATGTCGTATATAGAATAAAACTTATTATCAAGATTTAATGAAGAATTATCAATGTCAATACACTCAAAGAATTTTATGAAGCTTTGTAAAAACTCACTATTGATAAAATCTTCACTGTTTGACTTGAATGGCCTGAAGAAATAAACACAGTTACGATGAGGTATTGTTTCTTCAATACTTATAAAATTTGATCTCTGCTTTTGGAAAACTTTACCAATTAATTTATATGGTGAAGAATAACTGGTATCAAATGAATCTGAATAGAAATTTAATAACTGATGAAAAGATTTTAGAAAACCTGCACTTCCTATGTGTATAAGAACCCTTGGAATCCTTTCCATGTTAATTTTGCATATATCATCATCAATTTCTTTATCAGACTTCAAGGAGCCAAATTTATTTAAATAAGTTATAACATCTGAAATATTCAAATCTGGTCTCATAAATATGTTCAAGTGGTGTTGTCGATAGCACCCATCAATAAAAGCCTTTATATTATTGATATCTTCTTCACTCAAGGCACTTGTGGGATGACTTTTCAATGCTAATTTGACACTAAATTTTTTATATTCGACATTTTGAGGTTCAACAATTTCAAAAATTTCATTAAATTTAAATTCAAAAGAAGTTCTTGGGTCACATAAGGCAGCAGAAAAACGTCGAGATTGACAATTTTCAAACATTGTGCAGACTGGTGTTTGATTCTTTTTTAGTCTCACCGGTTCCAAGCGTAACGTTCCAATTAATTCTTCATCTGTCAAGTTTAGAATTGTGTTGTATCCTTTCTCCTCTGCAGCCGTTAAATTATTATTCATTTTAAATGAATGTACTGTTATGCCAATTCAAACAGGTTTTGATTAAGTTTTGAAATAGTGTAATTTTAGCATATTGTTAGAGTTATATGTGATAAGTGGGAATAATCATGAACAATATATAGCTGACGGGTTTTGAGGTAATCAATTATGAGAATAATTTACGTCAAATATTCAATATATTGAGATTTTCAAACCATGTTAATTGTGATATACAGCTGATCAGTGATCATATGTTTTCAACTTCCAGCTTAATTTAAAATTCTTGCGTAATCTCAGTCAAAACTTCAAAAGCACTGGTATTAAGAAACCTTCACAAAAATTAAATTGACATATTTGATACCTTTTCAAGAACAATATAATAGTATATTCAGAAAAAACTTCTCATTGTTAAGTCCTCGAGTACAAAACATTTGCATGTCATAATTTTTCGAAGAACCAATTCGCGAAGATTTTGTTAAAGAAGAAACCGCCTATTCAACAAACGTAGTTCATTAAAATAAAATCAATCGTACAAAAAGTTGAAAGTTGACAAAGTATCATTACATTCATCATATCATGTTTCATTATATATATATATATACCAGCTTTTGAAATATCTAGCAAATTAATCAAGTATTAAAATATTATTATTCATATAAATTTATCATAATGTCATAAAAGAATATTATAAAGTTTGTTAATCAAAACAAGGATGTTCATTGTTCATACAATATTACCAACAAACCCTGGTCCACCTTCTTTTTGTGCATGAGCTTCAACATTAAAATCTGGCTTCATATCTTTCAATTTAAATTGACGAATATGTTCACTTTGTTCATGCATTCCAAAATCTGCTCTATTTAATGGTGAATCATGTCCTTGATAAATTAAAACATCATAAATTAATCCACCAAGTAAACATCCAATTAATGGAATAACTAAAGGAACCCAAAAATAATAATTACCAGCTGTGAATAAATCAGATCCATATCCACCCACGGTAGCTGCTGCTAATCTTGGTGCAAAATCTCTTGCTAAATTTATTGCATAACCAGTTTGATAACCAAATGATGAACCAATTCCATAAATTAATAAAAATAATCCAAATGGGAATGATTGACCTAATGGATTATTATAAGGATCAGTCATTGCAAATATACCCAATTGTAACAAAGCACTTGAAACTAATTCTGATACAACTTGTCCACCAGTACTCAAATAAGGTTGACTAAATGTACAAAATAATCCTGCACTTGAAGTTTCACCACCAACAGTTCTAATACCAACACCACCTTCAAATTCATTTATGGATTGAACATATGTTGCATAAACTAATAACCCACCAATATATCCACCAAATGTTTGAGCAAATACATATCCAGGAACTTTCCTCCATGGGAATTTTCTGAAAACTGCAGATGATAAAGTAACACCAGGATTTAAATGTGCACCAGAAATTCCTGCACTCACGGTATACCCTAAAAAAACAGCGGTTGCCCAAGATAATGCAATAGTGGTATAATTACCAGCTTCACCTTTTGATAAAACTTTTTGTGCTACAACACCATCACCAAACATAACTAAAATCATTGTTCCTAAAAATTCTGCAAATGGTTCACGAAATGCATGTCTAATTTTTTGCCATCTTGTATATAAATGTGGTTCAATTTTAGAATTATTTGTTGCAGCTCTTTCTAAACCTGAAGTTGGTGCTACATTAGGTAAATTGTTAAAATTTAAATCTTGTTGTGATGTAAGTTTGAAAGGTGGAGTTGATGAAGAATATGCAGTTGATGAAGAATTTGGTAATTCATTTGAATTTAAATAATTATTATTGAAATGATCATAAGGTTGTGGATGTCGTTGACCTTGATTATATGATGCTAAAGTTATTCAAATTGTTAGATTTAAAAAACAATCTTCTCATATTTAGTTAAGAGGAAGATATATAAGGATACCTCCTCTTAAACATTTTAAATCTTCAATAAGTAAAGAGAAAATGGGTATCCGCAATTCAAATAACAAATCTTAACTGCAATATTCAAATATCTTCCTCCATTACATTCATTTGTTTTACTTACCAACTGGTCTTCCAGGTAATGTTTCCTCCAAATATTCCGATGTTATATCATCAGAATGAAAGACTTCAGGTTTACTACCCATAGACATATTTTTATATCTATACTGTGACTGTTAACTAAGAATGATCTTCAAATGAATATATTCAAAGAACTAGATTTTAAAATTATTATAAATCAATGGGTTTTTTTAAAGGGTATTTATAATTCTCTCAACTTTCTACAAAAAACCTCTTGAAGTGATTAAAAGAGAAGTTTCTTTACAAGAAGAATACTATATGAATATTGATGCCTTGGATAAATTATCTATAGTACACTTTTTTTTCAAGACAATATACCATACTGGAATTAAAACCCTAGTCATGTACACATATACATGTCCAATTAATTATAGTTTTGCATTGCTTTAAAGGATAAAGGAAACTGGGTCAAAACAAGAAACTTGATGATAATTTAATTACTGAGTGGTTTTTTTTATGGACAATTTAACCTTGCCAACACATAAGTAGAGTTTTAATGAAGTTTAAATTTTGGTTTAAGGTAATTAAGGAAAACATTTGAAGTCATTCATTGAATTATGGCTAAACTATTGAACCGAGAAATGTTTTGGAAATAGAAATTGTTGTTAACTTTGGTACTGATTGGTTGTAAAAGGACTTCTTTCTCATCTTAAGATCTTATCCGTTGTTTACGTTTAGATGAGAATATTATTTGTATAGGTTCGCTACCAATGATCATGACTACGGTGTTTAGTACGTATATAATAAAATATAAACTAATATACCGTATGATAATATTATATACGCCACTAGAATAATCCCACGTTATTCCCTTAAAATGCGCTTCAAATATCCCTTTTCCATCTCTAAACTGTTTTATTGTCTTGATAATATTTTCTTCATCAGGTATCATATTTCCGGTTCCCAAACGCACCTCGGGTTTTTGTCCAATCTTTTTTTTGACAATTGTAAATCGTATGCATCGACGCGGGGGAATGCATAAAGTTTGTTAATTTTGGTACATTTTGGTGTCTGAATTTAGAAGGTATAAAAAAAATCTATAACGGTTAATTAAGTTTGTACTTAGTATTAAGTATCTATACATATTTCATCTTATAGAATAATGATACCTATTCTGTTGGATGTTCTGTATCCGGGGTAGTTCATCTAGCTGTTTATTTGTTCTATCGTATATTCATGTTCAACTCGTTCAACCATGGACATGCTATGTAGAGTCTACTATCTAGTACTGGGCTCAGTGTTGGTTTGTCGTTCGCCTAATTATTATTCCATAAACTCCATACAGACTATTCTTGGAGTTCCCAAATTCATAAAGTCATGAATCTTGGTTCAGTACTGACATATCCCAAAAGAACAAGGCGTAGTATTAAAGTTCATTGAACTTCATTATACAGCTCTGAAGATGAATATGAAATTAAAATAGGAAAACTCGGCTCTCAAATTAGGATAAGTTCCCAAGCATATACAATAAGAACGTTGCTATATAGATGATAAATCGGAGTCCCAATAATATAATAAAGGATCAACATAATGATAGATGGGAACCCCGTTTACGCCGTAACCGTCATCTGAGATTATTGATCAGCAAGTTTATACATGGTATTGAAATTGTACTGAAATTTGAGCTTTTCAGAGGTGGGAATATTTAAGGCGATACGCAGCTGTAAACTAAACTTTTATAGATAATCTATCAATTTGGTCTTGCATTGTTGTTAGTACCTTTTTGTCAATTAAGTATAAGGCATATTGATCGATTGGTGTATAGCTAATTAATACTAGGCTAGATCATTACCCCAGATAATTTCATGCCCACTAATTCCCGATAATTTAAATACATATGAAAAATAATCATGAACCTTCATGAACATATTCTTCAACGTATTCATCATCGTAATGAAAACCTTCTTTTCAATTATTCCTTAAAGTATTCTTGAAAATAATTATCCCCTGGAAGTTTAAAAGATATCCTCCACAATTCCCTGATTGATCAAAACTATTAAAAAACTTAGGCCGCTATATTGAATAATTAGACAAATAGAAATTTGAATTATTTTTTGGTGACCTTCTAGAGCGTAATTACCATTGATTCATCTGCTTGGAGACAAACTTTACTTTAATTTCCATGATATATGAAATGTCCAAAGCCTTTTGAATACAAGAATAATCATCCAAAATTTATGTAATGATTAATGAATAGATGACTCTGGTAATACCGCCTTATTTATCTTGGATACTTGAACATATCTCCAATTTTAATCACCAAAATAAGAATGAAAAAAACTTTGAGGTTGAAATAATAGTTTGGGTATCAAAATCAAATCCACTTTTGAATTCAAAGTTAAAGTTTCTAATCAAATCTTAACAAATTAATAATAATAATCGCCAAACAGGCTAGCCAAAACGATATTTAATAGACTAAAACAACTGGTACCTGAATTTAATATAGCCTTTAACTATCCATATAAATTAGCCGCCGATAGCTTATGATCAATATCAACAAAATCATCACCATATGCGAAACCATAGTGAAAGAGTTATAACATCAAGAACCCAAATCAAGTATGATAGCCGATATCGTATATGTCCCCAGAATCAAACATAAGCCTCCTTAACCAACAAACATATATGGTCAAAGATGGGATTCAAATCATACTCAATGACTTTGTTAGCCGAACAAACCACTAATATGAACTATGTTCACTCCACAATATAATCAGTCCATCAATATTTTTATGTAAAAGAAAAAACATAAAGGTGAATAAGCAAATTGAAAACTTTTGATAAATAATAATATGAGCATAAATATGAATATGAACAAGTATGATATGTAGACATTCAATATAAAAATATAGTTTTAGTATTCGTCAACATGAATAAAACACCCTAGAATATTGATCAATCTTATGGAAATGGTAATGATTATCTATTGATTTCAAACTTGAAATGGCAAAATATAACTGATGATTGAATCCTTTTCATGTATAGCTGAACATAAATTCTTCTCTTTAGTAGTGTGTAGTTTATAACAGCTACTAATCATATGAACCACCACCAATCCATAACATTTAAGCGATAAACTATATTTTTTTCAAAATATCAGGCGCCCTAATTAAAAATCAAGCCAATAAAATAATTCAACATGAATACAAACAATAACTAAACAGTTTTAACAGTTATCAATGCATCAAATGCACATGATGTTTCAATTCTAATCTTTGATTCATGTATATGTAGTGATATTTAATCCCCCAATTTTGAGCATAACATTTACGACGAATAACATTGTAGAGCTCAATGCTCATGTTTCAAAAACCAACAAAGTTTTCTGATCTTATTGGATTGAACACTTTAAAAGTTCTGATAATGTGGAGAGTTCAAGAGAAATTCTGGGCTTTAGTTGTTGAACATTTATGAGTCCGATTATGAAATAAACTCCCAAGAGGGATAACATTAAACTTTGATTATAGGGGATAGATATTATGAATAGCCTCTTTGAACTTGGACGTTTTGGACATATGTTGAGTTATTTTATCTTGAATTGAGTTGGTACCTGTTTATTATTATGAGTACTCGAAACTTTAAAGTATGAATACGTGAAAGTTTACCAACTCAAAAAGCCAAGTAAGTGACCTAATGGAGTGAAACTCAGTGAATATAGGTAATAACTTCTCATACTTCACAGGGTTTACCTGTTATTCCCATTGAAATGCTGGTAAAGTATAATGAGTAAAATATTTCTCGGTCACTCAAATTTTCAAAAGAAATCATTGGCAGACCGACGATCCCCCGAATTCCCACATCGGAATTGTTTTTGAAATGCTGGTGGTTTTTTTTAGTTTGTTGATCATGTTTTCCATTTTCAACAGTCACAGACGCAAAGTGTTCAGGGATTTCATGGACTCGGTAGAATCGAATGTAGTTGTAGCCACTTGATTCTGGGGATGCATTAATGCTGGTTGATGGTGTTGATGGTGTTGATGATATTGATCTATTATTAACTATGAGATTAATGTAGTTGCGATTAACTGTCTATGAGCTCACCATCAGATAGGCTACCTCACTCTGTGGCTGTTCTTTTCAATTGTTATCAGCAATAGTATATACGCAACGCTCTTTGTACTCTATCGGTTATAGGCTTGAATTGCTGTTTGCAAGTTTTTCCGTGTGTTCTATCTATAGATACGCTGTGAATCATTGGGGCATTGGATTCTGCCTAATTTCTAATACTCCCACAAGTAACCACCCTTGTGTTCAACTGTGTTCTGGGCCTGGCCTTTTCACTCTTGTAACACCTTTGAAGAACTGCCCCAGTCTAGAGTGAGTCAACGGCTGCCCGATTCCCCCGTTGAGAATCAGAAATCAGAATCATTTCAGGCCGGGCCAATCGAAATTTTAAAGAGAAATTTAGAATCCACCGTATATCTGAGATTATGCGTCTTCTCGGTGGAGAAATTCGCGTACACTGTAACACAGAGTGGTTCACAAAAGTAAGAAATGTGTACCACAACTATACCATAACTATACTAACTAATATAATTCTTATATTCTATTGAGTCCTGTCCACTTCAGGAATCACATACTCATATTTTTCCCGCTTCAAAATGTCCACAACTTGTCCCATTTGTAAAATATTGTCCCGTTTGTCAAATTCTCCAGTTTTTAAAATTCAAACGTGCATGAATTTTTGATCAGTCAAAATTTTCCCAGCAGTTTTGAACTTTGAGCACGCAAAAATCAAAAATTCATTTGTTTTTACCCACAAAGTGTTTACAAAAGTTGCATCTTCTTTGTTATTTTGCTGCAATGATCGCCTTCATCTGGAGAAATGTTTGAATATATCGAAATAGTATATAAAGACCTTTTTGTTCCCATGTTTTGAAAATTTTATTCACTCTTGTTTTTTCATTATATTCAACACATACACACACACACAACTATTGTGATACTTTAATATTCTTATACAATGACTGCTGATAAAGAATACAAATTAGTGGCATCCATTGATATTGGTACCACTTCAACAAGAGCGATATTGTTCAACAGAAGAGGTGAAGAAGTTGCATCTCATCAAATTGAATATTCAACAACTGCAAACACAACAACTGATGGTAAACAAAAAATTTATTCCGCTGAAGGTATACAAATTACTGCAACTGATGATTTAGAAATTGAACGTGAAGATACTGAAGATGGTCCAACTTTAACTTTCCCAAATCCAGGCTGGGTTGAAATTAAACCAACTCATATCATTTCAAATGCTGTTACTTGTCTTGCTTCATGTAAAGTTACTTTAGATAAAGTTAATAAGGAGAGAAAATCAAGAGGTGAAGAAGAATACAAGATTGTTTCTATTGGGATTGCAAATATGAGAGAAACTACCATCTTGTGGGATAAAGATACTGGTAGAGCTGTTCATGATGGTATTGTTTGGAATGATACTAGAACTACAGATATTGTTCAAGATATGTTGAAGAATATTCCAGAAGAAAAATTGGATGCTGTTAAACAAAAATCTGGTTTAACTGTTTCAACTTATTTTAGTGCTTCCAAATTAAGATGGTTATTGGATAATAAACCTCATGTTAAACAAGCTTATGAAGCTGGTCAATTGATGTTTGGTACTGTTGATACTTGGTTAATGTATCATATTACTCAAGATCATACTTTTGCTACAGATGTTACAAATGCTTCAAGAACAATGTTTATGGATATTAAAAATTTTAAATATGATTCAGAATTATTTGATTTATGGAATATTGATCCTGAATTGTTACAATTCCCAGAGATTCGTTCATCATCAGAATTATTTGGTTATTTTAAAGTTCCAAATTTAGAAGCTATTGGTGCTCCAACTTTATTAACTAAAGAAGGTGAAGCTGCTTTAAAATCTCTTGGTCCATTAATTCCAATCAATGGTGTCTTGGGTGATCAATCTTCATCAATGGTTGGTCAATTGGCTTTGAAAAAAGGTTCTGCTAAATGTACTTATGGTACTGGTTGTTTCTTATTGTTAAATACTGGTTCTCAACCATTAAATTCTGATAATGGTGCTGTTACTACAGTTGGTTATTGGTTTAAAAATTTACAAGATGAAGAAGATGCTACTGCTCATTATGCCCTAGAAGGTTCAATTGCCGTTGCAGGTTCATGTGTTCAATGGTTGAGAGATAATTTAAAATTGATTGAAAAAGCTCAAGATATTGGTCCATTAGCTACTTTAGTTCCAAATGCTGGTGGTGTTGTTTTCGTTCCAGCATTTTCTGGTTTATTTGCACCATATTGGGATCCAGATGCAAGAGGTACAATTTTCGGTTTAACTCAATATACTAGTGCTTCACATATTGCAAGAGCTGCTTTAGAAGGTATTTGTTATCAAGCTAGAGCTATTTTAAAAGCTATGGCTACAGATGCAGGTGAAGATCCTGAATTTATGGAGGATGGTGCTGAAGTTCCATATGAACAAGGTCCTTCAAATTCAATTTCTCAATTGGCTATTGATGGTGGATTATCAAAATCTAATGAATTTGTTCAAATTCAATCTGATATCTTGGGTCCATGTGTTAAAATTAGAAAAACTCCAGTTAGTGAAGCTACTGCATTAGGTGCAGCAATTGCAGCAGGTTGTGGATTTGAAGATGATGAAGAAAAAGTTTGGACTTCAATTGTTGATGTTCAAGAATCTTTACAATTTGATGATGGTGAAGTTTTCCAATCACAATTGGATAGTAAATCAAGACGTCAAAATTGGAATTTATGGACAAAAGCTGTTGATAGAGCTAAAGGTTGGAATTCTGGTAAACCAGAAGATTTAACTGTTGAAGAATTGGAACAAAGAATTGATGTATTAAAAAATCAATTACGTTTAAAAAAAATTTCTTTAAGTAAAGCTGAAAAGGCTAAAATTTCTGAAATTTCAGCATGAATTATCATGTGTTGATCACATTATATATATATATTTGCTATTATATACCTGCATATTCCTTTTAATATTTTGCATATGAGTTTTTATGAGTTTGATTTTGTTTAATGATGTTTTATGAGTTTATATTTAATACTTGATTTTTAATTTAATATTTTAATAATTATGATATTTAAATTGTAGTTGAACAATCTTTTGGTACATCTCAATCAATATCCTTGAAACTCACTATTACATCATGAACTCATCATGAACTCGTCTTTTATTGTCTATATTGTCTATTGTCTATTGTCTATTGTCTATTGTCTTCCAGCTTTGTCTGTAAATCTCTACTTAACTTAACATTCCCCATTTGATATTGTCTTGTCAATTAATAGAAAGAGCAATTTCCAAATTAATCAATCTATTAATGGCCATTGACCAGCTCACCCTTCTGGTTTAAATCCTCATGATGATCCTCCAGCCTTTCCAAGAACCTTATCTTGTGTCAAAATGATCAACTGAACTCCACAATTTTGTCCAACCAAGTCATCCAAACACCAGAATTCATAAAAGCAGTCACATTTTCAATTTTCTGAAAAACAAAACAAATTTTGAAAAACTGAAAAAAAGATTTTTAATGGAATCGCGAAAGCGCGAATTATTATGGTGAAAGTTCGCGAATGTATAGCGAAAGTAGTGTGAGAGTTCGTTTGGCTGGGAATTGGTGATGGTGAAAAAAATCATCAAACTACTAATTTTTTTCATTATATAGTCAAATTTTATTTAGATTCCTTGTAACACTACCAAACCTTTAAATCTATCATTTAAAAATGGCTCCAAAAGGAAAGAAAGTCGCTCCAGCTCCATTAGCTGGTGCCAAAACCACCAAAGGTAAAACTGCTAAATCACCATTAGCTGAATCAAAACCAAAGAAATTCGGTATTGGTCAAAACATTCAACCAAAAAGAAACTTATCAAGATTTGTTAAATGGCCAGAATATGTTAGATTACAAAGACAAAAAAAAATCTTATCATTAAGATTAAAAGTTCCTCCAGCAATTGCTCAATTCCAACATACTTTAGATAGAAACACTGCTGCTCAAGCTTTCAAATTATTTAACAAATACAGACCAGAAACTTCTGCTCAAAAGAAAGAAAGATTAACTAAAGAAGCCGCTGCTATCGCTGAAGGTAAATCAAAACAAGAAGCTTCAGAAAAACCATACGTTGTTAAATATGGTTTAAACCATGTTGTTTCTTTAATTGAAAACAAAAAAGCTAAATTAGTTTTAATTGCTAACGATGTTGACCCAATTGAATTAGTTATCTTTTTACCAGCTTTATGCAGAAAATTAGGTATTCCATACGCTATTGTTAAAGGTAAAGCTAGATTAGGTACTTTAGTTCACTTAAAAACCGCTGCTGTTGCCGCTTTAACTGAAGTTAAACCAGAAGATGAAGGTGCTTTATCTACTTTAGTTTCAACTGTTACTGCTAACTTCAACGATAAATTCGATGAAACCAGAAAACACTGGGGTGGTGGTATCTTAGGTGCTAAATCTCAAGCTAAATCTGCTAAAAGAGCTGCTGCTGCTGCTAAAGCTTAAGGTGTAACCGTTACCTTATAAATTATGTTTTTGAAAAAAAAGAATTGTTTATTAATAAATGGTGTCCTTGTTAAAAGAATAATGAGTTGTAGTTTAATCTTGTAAGTTGATTTATTATAGAGTTAGTTTTTCATACTATGTCTTAATACCCAGAAGATTTGATATATATCGGATCACCATCGAGAAAAAGACATAAACCGCAACAGCATAGACCAATATCAGTACAACGTATACTACTCACTGTTCATTGTCCACTCTCATCTAATCCAAGTACAAGTACATCAAGTCAACTTTAACAACTTTCTAATCTAAAAGATCAATATTCCATAGTTTAATTGTGTCCCAATTCGCGATGATCTTTTAATTTTTCAACCACTGAGAATTCAGGAAACCACGATTATTTAATGGAATTACAAGGAATCAACATGAGAACATCAGGAAAAATAGTAATAGACTGTTGTAAGATGGGCTATTAGATATCATTCACCATAATAACCATCATAATGCGTAAGCAGTACTCTAAACACCTTGTTTTAATACTTTTATTCTTCATGATCACAAGCTGACTCAACAATGACATAATCTCCCAGCTAAATTTTTGTAGCCAATAAGACAATTCATTTTAAAAATTTCAAAAAAATTGTAAGGTAAAAAGCCATTGATTAATAGAGCGAAATTAATCAAAATTGAAAACAATTGTAATTACAATACTTGATCATTATCTGATTGATATTTATACAACACAACTTACCTCAAAATATTATCAAAGATGTCTTTCTTTTCAGGTTTAATGGAAACTTTTGTTCCAACTTTAGCTTTTGCTGATAATGAAGTATGTTTTGATTGCGTTTTATTATGATGAAAGAGTATGAAATACTAATAATGATTTGTTAAAGGAAACTTCAAATGAAGAAACTCAACAAGAAGAACCAAAAGAAGAACAAAAGGAAGAAAAAACTGAAGAATCAAAAGAAGAAGAGAAAGAAGAACCAAAAGAAGAAGAAACTAAAGAAGAAGAACCAAAAGAAGAAACTAAAGAAGAGGAACCAAAAGAAGAATCAAAAGAAGAATCAAAAGAAGAACCAAAAGAAGAATCCACCGAAGAATCAGCTGAAGAACCAAAAGAAGAATCATCTGGTGAAGAAACTGCTGAATCATCTGAAGAAGGTGAAGCTGAATCTGAAGAAAAAGAAGAAGGTGGTGATGATGATGAAGAAGAAGAAGATGAAGACGAAGATGAAGATGATGAAGATGAAGAAGAAGAAGAAGGTGGTGATCAATTAGATAAAATAAGAGCTCAATGTGCTGAATTACCAGAAAACCATCATTATGTTCATCATTATCAAGAATGTGTTGCTAGAGTTTTAAAAGAACAAGAAGAAGAAGGTTATGAAGATAAAGAATATAAAGAAGATTGTGTTGAAGAATTCTTCCATTTACAACATCATATAAATGATTGTGTTGCTCCAAGATTATTTCATCATTTGAAATAATCAAGTTGAGAGATGTTCAACAATTACAAATTAATTTAAACATTCAATCCATATACATATATCTTTTATACAAAAAAAAAATTCAAAAAAACCTAAAAAAAATCTTTAAAAAAATTATAAATCCAAAACATTTAATGAGTCTTATGAAAGTTTAGAAAAAAAGAAAGAAATAGAAAAAATCAAAAGTTTGTTTTGACATATATATAAAAAAGAATGACTCGTTAAGTTTTTGTGTTTTTTTTTTATTATTATCTAAAAACCCTCCTCAGAAAACAATAAAATCAAAAGAATCTGTACAATTATTTATTTCATCATGATCTTGCATATAATACTTCAAAAATATAAAGGGTCAGAATTAATTATATATATATAGTATACCATAATTATTCAAATCAAAATTTAATATGTCTTTTTATTCCAATATCATGCAAATATTCACTTCCTGCATCCCATTGTTTCCAAGGATCTAAATCATAACAGGCATATAAAATCTTATAATATAGATCAAAAATACTAAATGTAATTGAAAATTGTAGTAATTCATTTGTACTCATATTTAAACTTTTTTGTATGTGCTAAAATTTATCGCGAATATTTTGTTGGTGTTAAAAAAGATCAACAAAAAAAGCAAATTGAGAAAATCAGGTACCAAATAAACACAAGTTTTTGAACAAATTAAATCAAATTTTGAACTGAAATTAAAGTGTTATTGACACTGATTGTGTGCTATAGATCATATTCATCAGGTTGAGGTTTTCACTGATTGTGTGCTGATTGGTTTGATTCTGGTTTGTTCAGGGTATTTTGTGTGTGTACTGTGGTTTTGCTTGTCTTTAAGCGCTAAGTGACAAATAGTGAGATTGAGAACCAGGTGTTAGCAATTTTAAACAAGATTTCAATATTTTGGTGATTTCTTTCAATAAGAAGAAAACAGATATCAAAGGTTAGGTTTTAGATCAGATTAAGAAGAGAATACTGTATTATAGTTACTGAAATTGGTTATCTTTATTCTATTATTTTATATTCATAATGCAGAAGAAATTGAGTAGATCTAATTCTTCTCCAAATTCAAATACAAATGGTTCAAATCCAGGTATACCGTCAAGAAGTGAAGTACATAGAAGTACAAGTTATTCAAATAAAATCCCAGATACAACAAATTTAGCAAATGTTCATCGTTCTCCAAATAGTTCAATGGTTAATGGTCGTTCTTCATTATTAAATTCTCAAAGAACTTCACTACTGGATAATACTTATTCACCTGTAAGAACTCCATCTGGTGGTTCAAGATTAACTTCAAAACCAAGAAGTGCAAGTGGGAACAATAAAATGGTTCAACAACCTCCTCATTATATGACACAAGAACGTTCATATTTGAAAAAGATTAAAAATGATTTAGCTGATGATTATTATACAAAGGCAATTACATCTGAAACTACAGATAGTGAATTAGATTCAGATGAAGATGATGAAGATGATTTAGATATTGATTCAAAAGATTATCCAAATGGGTTAATACCCGATGAAACAAGTTTAGAAATTGAACCTTTTAGTAATTTTGATTCTTCAGATTTTGAACAAGGTAAAGAAAATCCAAAAGTTTTAGAAAGATTAGAATGGCAAACAATGTTAAGTTTAGTATTAAATGGTGATGTTGTTAGATCTGAAAAAAGAAGAATAAATACTCAAGTGGATTTTTCTTTACAAACAACTTATAAAGAAAATCTTTGGTTAGGTATAAGAGCTTATGTATTTGGACGTTCTGAAGAACAACAAAAAAAAATCATTAGTTATGGTAGAACTTTAGCTGATAGTGTCATAACTGATATTTTAAATTTTACAGTTGTTGATCAAGAAGATGCATTAAAAGAAATTAGTCAATTATTAGAAAGATATGATAATGTTAAAGAACAATGGAGAGATTCTAAAGAAATGGCTTTAGAGAAACCAATCATTGCATCTGAAGCTTTTGAAAGAAGAATTGATAGTTTAATTTCATGGAAAAATATAACTAAAGCTTTAAATAGAGAAATTAAAGTTTTGGTTGAATGGACTCAAAGTGCTAATTTAGATTTAACAGAAATAAGGAATGATGGGTTCATAAATACTTCATTTGCTGATACAATGTTGAAAGAAAAAGATATTGCATCAATTTTCCAAAGAAGAATTTTCAGACCTCATGTACCATGGATAAATAAAGCTAAATTAGCTTATCTTTCTTATAAAGATATGTTTGAAGAATTAAATTTACCAAGTTTTATCCCCAAATTATCTCAACTTTGCACATTCCCAATGCGTCTTATTCAAGAAACTTTAAAAATCCGTTTAGCTTATGCAAGAAAAATTGATAGTCCAACAATGATGATGATTGATGAAATGATTGATGATTTCCCATCTTATGTTGGATTAGCTGCAGAATTGAAAAGAGCTCAAATTGAATTTAAAAAAGGTTGGGATATTGAAATCCCAGTCCCAAATAATTTTGATGATACAGTTTTAGAATCTATAAAATATTTATTCCATCTTTTACATAGAAAGTTATTAGATGGTTCAAGAAGAGGCTTTAGAACTTTCAAAGAACCAGATGAATTAGAATATCATTGGAATCATTTGAAAAATTTTGGTTATTTTGTTGATAATGCAGGTCCTGAAATTGCTATTCAATTTTCAAGTATAACAACAAGATTAATTGCAAGATTAAATTCTTATGTATTATCACAATCAAAAGATTTAGAAACAATCGAAGATGAAAATGATATAACTAATTGGTGTGCTAATGGAATAGATAATTTTGGTGCTATAAGAAGAAAATTAGGTAAATTTTCAAATGTTATCACAAGATCTTTTAATAATTCTGCATTTTTCAGTTTAAATAGAGTTAAACCATTTTTAGAATTATTGAAAAATTCTTCACATTTTTTAATTCAAACTGGGAATTCAAGTGGTGTTTACTTTATTGCATCAAGTGATCTTTATGGTAGAGATGAAGATATCATAAAGACATTAACTGGCCAAGAAATAGGTACTGATCCTTATAAACCAGAAGCTACAATGATTGAATTAGATCAATATGAAGAAGAAAAAGAATTTGGTTATATAATAGCTGTAAGTGCTTTTAGACCAATGTTATGGGAAGGTGCTACAGTGGAAATTCAAATTCCAAATGTTCAAATTGATATTAAACCTGGTGAAGTTTTATTAATCACACAAGGTTCTTCTGCAAGATTAAAACATACAAAAGCTATTTTCACTGATATAGTTGATGATAATGTTACATTTATTGAATACAAATCAAGTATACCAAAAGTTCAAAAAGAATTAAATAAAATTGAAAGATTATTCTATAGATTGGTTCATACTTCATTAGATCAATTTTATGTTGTGAAACCAATGATACAAAAGGTTAATAATACTCATGATTCAATTTATACACTATATGTGTTTTTAAGAGATTTTTGTAAAAATCAGTTAAGAAATTCAGATAATGCAAGAAAATCTGCAATTATTCTGAAAATGATTGATTTAAGTATTGATTGGGTTAGTTATATTGTTGATGATTGTGTTCCAACTGATAAAAAAACTTTTAGATGGTGTGTTTCCGCTTTAGAATTTGCTATGGAAATTTCAAAAGGTTTTAATATTCTTGCATTAAATGAAGAACAATTTTATAAATTAAAAGAAAAAGTTGCAGGATGTATGTCATTATTAATTTCTCATTTTGATATTATGGGTGCAAGATCAAGTGAAGCTGAAAAGAAATCATTGAATAATGTTTTCAAACCAAATAGTTTACAAAATGATCATTTAATCTTACAAGCTTTTAGTGAACAAACTATGAAACAAATTGAAGCTTTAGAAGCACAACGTGCAAAAGAAACTGTTGGTAAAGTTCTTGATGATACAAATACTGAAAATCAATTCTTAACATTCTTGGCTTCATCATTTTCTTCTTTATCAATTAGATGGCAAAAGAGAAAATTTATTGGTGGTGGTACTTTTGGTAGTGTTTATTCAGCAATTAATTTAGATACAGGTGGTGTCTTGGCTGTTAAAGAGATTAGATTCCAAGATACACAATCTATAAAACAAGTTGTTCCATCAATTAAAGAAGAAATGACTGTATTGGAAATGTTAAATCATCCAAATATTGTTCAATATTATGGTGTTGAAGTTCATCGTGATAAAGTTAATTTATTTATGGAATTTTGTGAAGGTGGTTCTTTAGCAGGTCTATTGGAACATGGTAGAATTGAAGATGAAACTGTTATTCAAGTTTATGCTCTACAAATGTTTGAAGGTCTGGCATATTTACATGAAATGGGTATTGTTCATAGAGATATAAAACCTGAAAATATCTTATTAGATCATAATGGTATAATTAAATTTGTTGATTTTGGTGCAGCTAAAGTTATTGCTAAAAATTCCACAAAAAGACAAGCAACAAGACTGAATAGTATGACAGGTACACCAATGTATATGTCACCAGAAGTTATCACTGGTAATAATACATCAAGATATGGTGCTGTTGATGTTTGGTCATTAGGTTGTTGTGTTTTGGAAATGTCTACAGGTCGTAGACCATGGGCTAATTTAGATAATGAGTGGGCAATTATGTATCATATTGCAGCAGGACATTTACCACAATTTCCAGCTAAAGATCAATTAAGTGAGGCTGGTATGAAATTTTTGTGGAAATGTTTACAACAAGATCCAAATAAAAGACAAACTGCAGTGGAATTATTAAATGATCCATGGCTAGTTTCAATTAGAATTGAAGCATTTGGTGAAACAAGTGCAAGTACTTCATCTTCTGAACAATCTTCTGAATACGGAGGTTAATTGTTTTGTGTTTTGATTATTATTTTTTAATGACTATTTTATACTCTCTACTTCCAAGAATGGCGTACATTCTTTAATGATTTAATATATAATATTTTAGTATAGATTCAAAAGATTAAATTGTAGTTTATTCAAAGTTTTTCAATTGTTTCAATTGTTTTGGGATATTTGTTTATGTTTATTATGTAAGCGATGATCAAATTTTTTTTTATTCCGTATAAGTAAAAATTAAAAAAAAGTTTATCTGGAGCTCATCGCTATCTTACATTTAGCATAAAGAAAGCAAAGTCACATAAAAAGCTAAAAAGCATTTGCTAATAACATATCAAAATGGCTACTTTACTTCCTCTTCAATCAAAGAGACAAAAAAGAGAATCACAAAAACCTAGAGAAGTTGATCTAGTACCAGAAGATTTACCAAATGTTTTAATTAAATTTCAAGCTTCAGATACTGGTGATTCAGTAGGTGGTAGTATTAGAGTTCCTGGTAATATTTCAGAACAACAATTAGAACAATTACTTAACCAACTTTTAGGTGAAACTGATGAACCAGTGCCGTATTCTTTCAGTTTATTAAATGATGCTAATAAAGGTGATGTTATTGATATTAAAGATAATTTATATTCATCAGTTTTAAAACCAGGTATTAAAACAACAGAAGATTTTATGACTTTAGTTTATACACCAAGAGCTATTTTTAAAGTTAAACCAGTTACAAGATCAGCAGCTTCTATTGCAGGTCATACTTCTACAATTTTATGTACACAATTTGCACCACATACAAGTTCCAAAATGGTTACAGGTGCAGGTGATTCAACTGCAAGAATATGGGATTGTGAAACTAAAACTCCTCAATATATTTTAAAAGGTCATACAAATTGGGTTTTATGTGTTTCATGGTCACCAGATGGTGAAAAAATTGCTACAGGTAGTATGGATAATACTATTAGATTATGGAGTGAAAAGGGTGAATCATTAGGTGGTGCTTTAAAAGGTCATACCAAATGGATAACGTCATTAGCATGGGAACCTTATCATCTTGTTAAACCAGGTGATAGTCCAAAATTAGCTTCAGCTTCTAAAGATGGTACCATTAAGATTTGGGATACTTCAAGAAGAGTTGCTTTAATGACATTAAGTGGACATAGTTCATCAGTTTCATGTGTTAAATGGAGTGGTGAAGGTGTTATTTATTCTGCTTCTCATGATAAAACTATCAAAGTTTGGAATGCAAAAGATGGTAGAGTTATTAATACATTGAAATCACATGCTCATTGGGTTAATCATTTATCATTATCAACAGATTATGCATTAAGAATGGGTCCTTTTGATCATACAGGTGTTAAACCAGCAAATCAAAAAGAAGGTATCAAGAAGGCAAGACAATTATATGAAAAAGCTGCTAAAATAAATGGTGTTATTGAAGAAAGAGTTGCTACTGCAAGTGATGATTTTACAATGTATTTATGGGAACCATTAAAATCTGGTAAACCAATATGTCGTATGACTGGTCATCAAAAACTTGTTAATCATGTTCAATTTTCACCAGATGGTAGAAATTTAGTTTCTGCATCATTTGATAATTCAATTAAATTATGGGATGGTAGAACTGGTAAATTTATTACTACATTTAGAGGTCATGTTGCAGCAGTTTATCAAACAGCTTGGTCATCAGATTGTAGATTATTAGTTAGTTGTTCCAAAGATACCACTTTGAAAGTTTGGGATATTAGAACCAAGAAACTTTCAGTGGATTTACCAGGTCATCAAGATGAAGTTTATTCAATTGATTGGAGTGTTGATGGTAGAAGAGTTGCAAGTGGTGGTAAGGATAAACATGTTAGATTATGGACTCATTAGAAGAATAGATGAGATAGTTTTTTGTGAATCAGTAATTTAGAGACTCGACATATAATTAGCACTAATTTCATCTTAATTAACTAAATCAATTGGCTTTAAATTTGTAATTAAAAGTTGTTTAAAATGTATAAAGTCTATATAAATTTTACCCTCGGATCAAAAATATCACGTGTTTGTGCCTCGGATTTCCTCTTTTTCGCGCTCAAAAAAATATCAACATCATTTTTGAAAAATGAATAAAGTATAAATGATTTTGAAAAGTTGAATAGAAGAAGATCAACAACAACTATTTTGTTCATATCAAATATCATTATCATAATGTTTCGTCAACAAGCATCCATAATATCGTCATCACTTAATCGTCAAATAAGGCTAAAATCCCACCAAGTTCCAAAATTCCCAAAATTAGAAAATATCACAGTTAAAGATCTTGGATTTGGTTCAGAAATAAATACTTTAGGATTTTCAAAAACTTATAATTTACAAAGAACAAAATTTAATAAATTACCAATTTATACCGAATATAAAGGTGGAAATGTTCCATATACAGAATTAAGAAAAATTCATGGTGATATTATACAATTAAGAAATGATTTACAAGCTGCTTTACCTGAAGCTAAATTAGATGATTTTAAAGTTATTATGGAATCTAAAAAAATATTAATTAAAGGTAATTATAAGAAAAAATTAAATTCAATTTTAAGTCATAGTTTTTAAGTAATATAGAAAAAAACCTCTGGATATCAAGGGTTCAAATGTCATGTAAATATACGAAATTTTATAAAGATATAATATAACCAACATCGTAAAAACATTCATATTATACAAAAACAACATCCTATATACCAAGGTTTTTCAAATATTTTTCAATAATTGAACAATTTTTTCATGTTCTTTAGAATTTAATTCAACTTTAGTATAAATATAAAGATAATCTTGTTGAACAAATAATAAATTAAATAAATTCATAATTGGATTTAAATTCCTAGATTTAATTGTCACCTTAATTAAATCTAATAAAAATTCTGGAGTTATTGATTTAATTAATGAAGTATTTATACCAGCAAACCCCTTAATAGAATCTAATTTAAACCATTTAAATCCTTTAATTTTAGTTAAATTACTTGAATCTGAAACATCAGTAATTAAATAATCAAATGATTCCCATTTTGTAGATAATTCTTGGAAATCTTCAGTTTTATCATAAATTATTTGTAAATTTGGAGTTTCATTAATTTCTCCAAATAATGTAACACCAGTCATACAAGCTGGTACATCTAAATGAACATTAATTGGATTAGAAAGTTTCCCAGTTTTAGCATTGTTCAATATAATTCCATTTAATTCTTGTAATGCAACACCGCCTGGATAATTTAATGATGAAGCTTTTAACCAAAAACTTGATATAGCAAATGAAATTAATGAAGATCCAAACACTAAAAGGACCAAAATTTTATAAACAATTGATTTTGAAGCTCTTTTGGTTAATTCTGATGCACCATTAGCACCAACTAAAGTTAGAACTGGGATTATATAAACAATAAATCTCCATTCCTTATGTGGTTGAATTGAAATTATGGAAACATATAATAATGAACTTATTGATAATATAGAGAATGAATT
Organism: Hansenula ciferrii; assembly: GCF_000313485.1. Lineage (NCBI taxonomy): Eukaryota > Fungi > Ascomycota > Saccharomycetes > Phaffomycetales > Wickerhamomycetaceae > Hansenula > Hansenula ciferrii. Next base: position 34,178 of record NW_011887584.1, on the reverse strand, counting down.
ATTACCTGTATGATCATTTATAATACCATAACCTTGTAATGCTAAAACTGTTGGAGGTAAGAAAATTGTTAATAAATATTTTGTAAAATAAGTATAAATTGGCTCCACACCCCAATTTTCACTTTTACCATCAATAACATTATATATAAAACTTTCTAATTCTGGTACTAATGGTCTTTGCCAGAAAAAACTATCAATACCACCACTAATCAAAATACCAATAACCCCACCGATAATTGAAGATTTAACTAATTGTCCAAAACTAACTTTTTTGAAAACAAACAAGGTGAAACCTAAGGATAATGTTAATGCCAATAATTCAATTCTGAAAACAACAGTAGCAAATGATAATATTGAAATACCAGTTGAATAATCATTTGTAATAATTTTAGAAATTGCAAAATTTATTAATGGTAAAACAATAAAATTTGGTAAAGTTCTTGAAGAATAATAAATTAAATGAAATTGTGAAATTGTCAAAGCAATAAACCAAAAATTAATATAATTATGATGGTTCTTCTGTTTTAATTTCTTATCATTTTGTTTAATTTGATATAATACGGAATCTTTTAATATAATTAAACCCATAGCATTTAATAACCCCAAGACACCACGAGTCAATATTTGTAAATCCAAATCAGTAATCTCCTTTTCCAACACCAATTGAACCGGTTTCAATAATATACTCAAGATCAAAGAACCTAAGAAAGTTCTTGGAACAGCACCTGGGAACACAGTATGATCATATTGCGAAACATCAAGCCCATAAGTCAAATGATCATGGATTGCTTGGATATTGAAACTCTCTTCAACTTTTGTAAAAGGTGAATAGAACAAATGGACTGAGATGACCACCACAAGAATTGAATCAATGGCTGAAACCATTTTGTTTTGGTGGATTGATTGAAATTTTGGAGTAAATTGGTGACGTTTTGATGGGTATTATTGTTTTTATTTGCTTTTCATATTTCCGAGTATTTTTTTATATAGAGAAATAATTTTGACGGACTTGAACTATACCAATTTAGTGTCAAAATTATATTTGGATCAGTTAATAGAATAAAATGAGTGGATTTGATGATATTCCTGAACTTGTGACTGGGGAAGAAGAGGATCTAGAAGAAAGATTGGAAAAAATCCAAGTTGATTCAAGGTTACGCAGAGAAAAAGTATTAAATTTAAATAAATCATTAGAATCAAATAATAGTAATAATGAGTTAAATAAGAAAATCCCTATAACTATAATCACAGGTTATTTAGGTTCAGGGAAAAGTACATTATTAGATCATATTGCTCAAAAAGGTGGTAAAAAATTAGCTGTGATATTGAATGAATTTGGTAATTCTAGTGAAATTGAAAAAAGTTTAACAGTAACAAGTGGTGATGAAACTTATCAAGATTGGTTAGATTTAGGTAATGGATGTCTTTGTTGTTCAGTTAAAGATATTGGTGTGAAGGCAATTGAAGATTTAATTGCAAGAAGTGCTGATAAGATTGATTATATTCTTCTTGAAACTTCAGGAATTGCAGATCCAGCACCTATTGCACGTATGTTTTGGCTTGATGATGGATTGAAAAGTAATGTTTATATTGATGGTGTTGTTACTGTATTAGATTCTGAACATATAGAGACTTGCTTGAGTGATTTTGGTGGTCATTGGCATAAATCAAATGGGATGGAATTTCTTGAAGATGGTATTACTACTGCACATTTACAAATTGCATTAGCTGATGTTATATTATTAAATAAAATGGATAAATTATCTGGAAATTCAGCAAATTTATTGGAAACAGTTCAAAAAATTAATTCTATAGCACCTATTTATGAAACTAAATTTGGTGATATAGATATTAATAAGATATTAGATCTTCATGCATTTGAAAAAAATATTAAAATAAATGAAATAATTGAAGAAAATAAAGGAAGTTTCCATGATTCAAGAATTTCCACCATATCATTTGAATTCAATTTATTACAACCCATTGATTTCCATAATTTAGAAAAATTTATACAAAATTCTCTTTGGGAAAATAAAATCCAAGGTAAAAATGTTGAAATTCATAGATCAAAAGGTATAATTATAAAATCTGATGGTGAAAATTTTGTATTACAAGGTGTTAGAGATACTTATGATTTGATTGAAGATGCTAAGACTGAATTAAAAAATTCAAGATTAGTATTTATTGGTAAGAATCTTGATAAGGGGGATTTGATTAAAGAATTTGAAGAGTATACTGGTATAACGCCATTTTAAAAATAAACGAGAAATAACTGTATATATAAGCTGTATATATGAATAAAAAGAATTGAGAAAATATAAAGATAAATAAATTAAAAGAGTCTGATTAGCGAAAAAAAAAAAAATGGGTATTAGTGGAATTATTTAATCTTCAGAATCTTTCATTGAAGCATATCTTGGTTCTTTTTGATAATATTTAACACCAGCATAAATAACAACAAGTAAGATTAAAGCAATAAATACCACACCAAACTTATTATTGGAAACTTCAGGATCAGATTTTTCTTTATAAGATTCAATTTGATCGTCAGTAATTAAATTATTTCTTTCACCATAAGATTTTATAATTTTAACATCAATTTCAGGTTTATCATTTTGATCAGTTTTAACTTTTTGAATTTTTTCCAAAATTAAATTTAAACCTTCCAGGACTTGACCAAATACAACATGTTTACCATCTAACCAACTTGTAACCACAGTTGTTATGAAAAATTGTGAACCATTTGTATCCTTACCGGCATTTGCCATTGATAATCTACCAACCTTATCATGTTTTAATTCAAAATTTTCATCTTCAAATCTTTCACCATAAATAGACCAACCACCAAAACCTCTCCCTGTAGCAAAATCACCACCTTGAACCATAAAATCATTTATAATTCTATGGAATATGGTATTATTAAAACCTCTATTATTTTCCCCCATTTCCGTTGCTAATATAAAGAAATTATCAACAGTTTTAGGAACAACAGAACCAAATAAACCTATTTTAACAGTACCCATGAATTCATCACCATGAGCTATATCAAAATAAACATAATGTGTTATTGGAGGATCATTGTTCTCACCAACTGGTGCTGGTGCAGCAAACGCGTATGATATGAATAAAATGAGGAAACTGAGTATACTAAACTTCATGGGGGTGAAACACGTCTATTCTATAAGTATTAATCACTGACTGATCTCCTAACTTCAACAATTAGACCACAACTAGAGTTCAAACTAACAATAATTATACTAGTTGATCAAAAAACGTTTTACTTTTGTCTCAAGACTAAATTTTATGGATCGCTCGCAGATATAAAAATAGATCCTCAACGCATCGCTTCAAGAAGCATAAAAACATCCAGAAAAACAAAAAAAACAAAAAAAAAAAATTTGACAAGAATTTTTTGATTATGTAATGATTATGTAATATGTGATTTATTCGCGAATTTTTAGCCGCTGGTATTATTATAATGGCAAATTCAAATAAACAAATATTGTTTTGGTGATTCCTTCCACTGGTTTATGCTCAAGAATCTTTCTAGATTGGTAAATCAAAGGTTGAGAATCATGACAGGATCAAACTTTGAGCAGATTGCTAATTTCGACGTGGAATACGCTCCTTCTTCCATCAAGAAATGGAGATCTAAAAGAACTGGTCTTCAAGCTGTTCATATTGATAAAGAATCACCAATTGTTAATGGGTTTTTCGCTGTTGCTACTGAAGTGGAAGATGATAGTGGTACTCCTCATACATTAGAACATTTGGTATTTATGGGATCTAAGAAATATCCTTATAAAGGTTTATTAGATACTTTAGGTAATATTGCATTTTCTTCAACAAATGCTTGGACTGCTACTGATCAAACTGTTTATACTTTAACCACTGCTGGTTGGGAAGGTTTTAAATTATTATTACCAATCTATTTGGATCATATCTTAAATCCAACTCTTACAGATGAAGCTTGTTATACCGAAGTTTATCATGTTGATGGTGATGGTAAAGAAAAAGGTGTTGTATTTTCTGAAATGCAAGGTATTCAAAATCAACCATGGTTTTTATCCGCTTTAGATACTCAAAGAGCCTTATATCATGAAAAATCAGGATATTCCTCTGAGACTGGTGGGCTTATGGAAAATTTAAGAGTCTTATCAAATGATACAATTAGAAAATTTCATGAATCTTCATATAGACCAAGTAATCTTTGTGTTATATTAACTGGTACAATTGATGAATCAGAATTTTTACAATTATTAGATAAATTTGATGATGAATTACCTGATTTAAATAATGAAAGTGAAATTTATAGACCTTTTGTTGATTCAAAATATCCAATTATTCCATTACCACAAAAAATTATTAAAACTATTGAATTCCCTGATAAAGATGAATCTCATGGTGAATTAAGTATTAGTTGGATTGGTCCAAAACATGAAGAATATGAAGAAGACCTTGCAATCACTTTGTTATTAGATTATTTAACTGAATCTTCAGTTGCTTTATTAACCAAAAATCTTGTTGAAATTGATGAACCTTTAGCAAGTGATTTAGAAGCAAATACTGATGATTATACACATACAATCCCATATATTAAATTAAATGATGTTCCAACTGATAAATTAGAATATGCTAAAAATGAATTATTTAGATTATTAAAAGAACATGCTACTGTGGAGAATTTTGATTTAACAAGAGTTCGTGAAATTGTGGCAAATGCAAAAGATAAATTAATCTTTGCAGTGGAAAAATCTGAAGATATCCTTGCAGATTCTGTTATTACTGATTTCTTATATTCAGATTTAGAAGGGAAATATCTTTCAACTAATTTAAGAGCTTTAAATGATTATAAGGCAATTTCTGAATGGTCAATTGAACAATGGGTTGATTTATTTCAAAAATATTTAATTAATAATCATCCAGCTATTGTTATTGCCAAACCATCCAAGGCATTATATAAGAAAGTTAAAGATGATAATAAAAAATTATTACAAAATAGAAAAGAAAAATTAGGTGAAGATGGATTAGCTGAATTAAAGGAAAAATTAGATAAAGTTCAAGCTATTAATGATGCACCAATTCCAAATGAAATTTTAGAATCTTTCCCTAAACCAGATCCTTCAAAAATTAAATTTATTAATACAACTTCAATTGCAGTTGGTTTAAATAAAGATTATGAAAATGATTTATCAAATGAATTTGTTTCTAAAATTTTACAAAATACTCCTCAAAATTTCCCATTATATATAAATATCGATCAATTTAAATCAGAATTTATTTCAATTGATATTTTATTATCTTCATTAGAAATCCCACAAGATTTATTACCATATTTTGATATTTTTTCAGAATTATTTACATTACCTTTAGAAATCAATGGTAAAACAATTCCATATGAGCAAGTTATTAAAGATTTACAAAATGATACAGTGGAAGCTTATTTCTATACTGCTTTTAATAATCAATTTAGTGAATTAATTGATGCTAAAATTCAAGTTAAAAAACAAGATTATTATAAGGCAATTGATTGGTTTAAGAAAATTTTTTGGAATACAAAATTTGATGAATCAAGAATTAAAGTTACTGTTGATAAATTATTAAATGCATTACCATCTACAAAAAGAAGTGGTATGTCAATGTTAACTTCTTTAACTGTTAGAACTTCATTCACTGAAAGATCTATAAAACATGCAAAAGATTCATTATATACTGAAAATTTTTTCAAAGAAATTTCATCCAAGATTGAAAATGGTCAATTTAAAGAAATTGAAGAAAATTTAGAATCAATTCGTTCAAAATTATTTAATACCAATAATCTTAGAATTATTATAAGTGGTGATTTATCAAATATTGAAAATCCAATCAAATCATGGGAACATTTAATTCAAAATCAACCAATTTCCTCTAAACCATTAGTTCCAATCCCACGTACTTTTAACGTTCGTACAGAATTAGGTAAATCTTTATCTAAAAAAGTTAAAATCATTACAGCACCAGCTTCAGAATCAACATTTTTATTAGCATCAACTAAAGTTCCAACAGATTATCATAATGAAGATTCTGCTGCAATTGCATTAGCTGCATCTTATTTACAAGCTGTTGAAGGTCCATTTTGGAGAGGTATTAGAGGTACAGGTTTAGCATATGGGGCAAATGTTTCAAGAAGTGTTGAAACTGGTCAATTATCTTTTGATATTTATAGAGGTGCTGATGCTATTGGTGCTTTTAAAGTTGCTTCTAAGATTGTTAATGATTTAGCTGATGGTACTGTTAAATTGGATAAGAATTTAATTCAAGGTGCTGTTAGTAGTTTAGTTAATTCAATTGCTTCATCAGAATCTAATTATTATACTGCAGCTGCTACAAAATATGTTGATAATGTCTTGAAGAAAAGAGGTCCAGATTTTAATAATAAATTTATTGAACAAATTTCAAAAATTACTGAAGATGATTTAGTTAAAGTTTTACAAAAATATTATGTTAAATTATTTAATTCTGAATCTTCAGTTATTTTCATTTGTTCTCATCCATCAAAAGCTAAAGAATTGAATGATTTTTTCACTGATTTGAAATATGAAGTTTCAGTTGAAGAAGTTCCAAGTTCAAAAGATGATCAAGGTGATGAAGAAGAAGATGATGATGATGAAGAAATGGATTCTGAAGAATATACAGATGAATCAGGTAGTGAAGAAGATTCAGAAGATGAATCTGATGAAGAATAGGCATTTCATATATATATTCATTCAAAACAATATAGAATAAAGACCTATAGACAATAAAGTTGTAATTGTAGCCATTAATACATTAACCCCATTATTACTTAATAAATCATAACCTGATACAATTTTAACTTTATCATTATTTTGTAAATATTCATTTGTGATTTTTCCACCACCTAATGCCTCAAGTATTTTACCTTCTTGATTATCAACAATTGAAGCTTGTAATAAAGCACCTAATAATGAATCGATAATTGTACCTAATAATCCTGTAATTGTAAAGAAAATAAAATGTGAAATTTTATCATTTTCAAATGAAAATATTGAAACTCCACTAATTAAAGCTGAGCCTAAAATACCACTTAATAATCCAACTTTAGATACACCACCATTTGTACCTGGTGGAACTGTCTTGAAAGTTGTAATTAAAAAAGGGTCTGATTTTGATAATATGCCTAATTCACTTGACCAAGTATCTGCAATAACTGCAGTATATTGAGCTATTATACCAGTTTTCAATAATGTTTGATAACGTTCATTTGTTGTAAACACTAGGGCAATAAGTAATATAGTGGCAACTATTGAATTTGATAATACTTGGATATGAGTTCTTTGATCATGAGATTTAGTTAATGAAGATTTCTCTTTTGGTGTTTTAGTTAATTTAGATTTAATATTTTCTTTATATTTTGTAGCTTTTGAAGAAGTTAAGTAAAAAGTGACAATTAAAGTTAGGTATAAGTTTGATGGAGGTAATGAATGAATGAAACCTGTGATTAAAGCTGCTAATATACCTGAATTTGTTAATGATTTGTGTGAATATGATCTATATGCAATATAAACTAGGACTAAACCTCTTGCAATGATGGAATAGTAATTATCCAATGAGATGATATTCAAATCAGGCATTTTGAGAGTGGATCAGGTATAAATGAAATGATTTATGGTGAAGATCTGGTCAATTGATGTGTGAATTATGTTCAATTGGATAAAATTTTTAAAAGGAATGAAATCTTTAAGGATTCTATGCATTATAAATATCAATTTATATTAACTTGATTATGTAAGCACAGGGTTTCATACAAAAACTCTAATAAAACAGCGAAAAGTTGACCATTTTGAACCATTTATGGTCAATTAATAATTTAATACAATTCAATAATATTCTAAACAACTTTCTGAAGCAGGTTTTTCTAAAAAAATTAAAAGTTGAAAATATTGTCAACATGATTAATTTTATTTTAAATTCCAAATACTGATAGTCTTAAAAAATTCAAAATTTCAAAGCCGGAATTTCACTAATATAAATACACAGGGAATATTTTCAGCTAATTTAGATAATTACTTTTTAGTTTCAATCACAATCACCAATTTGTTGTTAAGTTATGATATTTTAAATAAATCACTAAAAGCTATAAGTGTCTCGGCCGACTGTCAGATACTGCACTTACCGGGTACACACCAAATAAATAATATACAAATAATCCAGATTTAAACATGTTTTCACCGAGCCAAATATTTTCTAATGTAGCTAATAATGTATATCATAGCTTCAAATTTATCAAAATGTACTTTATTTGAATATAAATGTTGTTGTTCTTTATAAATTTGAAGAAACATGACATTGGTCACGTGATACATAATATACCGAGTCAACTTTTCAATCTCTTACAATTTTAACAAGTTGCCTGTTAGTTTAGTGGTTATAAGCCGCGAAAATTAGCAGGGGACTAGGTGCCGGAGGCTATGCCAAAATTTTCCGTGATAGTTTAGTGGCTAGAATCACCGTTTGTCGCGAATTTTGTTCTGACAGTACATGGTAGACCGGGGTTCAATTCCCCGTCGCGGAGCACTTATTTTTTTGCATTTTTTTCAAATTTTTTTCAACAATCCATACTTTAGAAGATGTTTAAATCTTTTTTAAACATGATTAGAGTATGAATAAGATAATAGTAACTCTGAACCATATGATATACTGCTCATTGTACCTGTTTATTACCTTAACAATTGATGATTTTGTCATATTCAACTTCGCGATGTTTCCGATATTTATAGAATTCCGCGTTTTGCATTTTTACCGATATTGAATTCACGGTATTATGATTTTGATCTGTTTTGATCTATTTTGATTTGACATTTTAACCATCAATTTTTGAATAATTAAGACGAGAGTGTCTTCCATTGATTGGTACGTCATACAAAATTTCATCTGGTAGGGCTCGTTTTTATCATGGCTGGGAATATGAAAGGTTTACAGCAATTTATTGCTGACCTTCGGACGGTAAATGCTAAAGAAGAACAAGACAAAAGAATAAATTCAGAAATTGTTAATATACAAAAACAATTTAGTTCAGGTTCAAAATTAACTGGTTATCAAAGGAAAAAATATGTGTCAAAATTAATTTATATTTATTTAACAATTAGTTGTAATGTTTCTCAATTAAATTTATCATTTGGTCATAATCAAATTATTGAATTATTATCATCAAAATTATATTCTGAAAAATCAATTGGTTATTTAGCTATTAATTTATTAATCTCAACTAATAACAAATCAGACTCAGAAGCTGATTTCCTTTTATTAGTTGTGAACTCCCTTAAAAATGATTTAAGTTCCCCAGATATTGAACATAATTTATTAGCTTTACAATGTATTGCAACTTTAGGTAATGAAACATGGGCAAATTTCCTAAGTGAAGATGTTTTCCAAATTCTTCGATCACCAACTTCAACTCCATTACTAAAGAAAAGATCTTCATTAGCATTAATAAAATTAGTTGAATCAAGTCCTGAAATATTTGCAAGACATTCACCATGGATCCCAAGAATTTTAACATTATGTGATGATAATGATTTAGGTGTTGTTTTATCAATTTTACCCTTAATTCAATTCATTGCTAAATATATTGATTTTGAACAATCTCAAAGAATAATACCAACTTTAGCTAAAAAATTAAATTTGTTAATTATGGAACCTTCCAAAATTCAAGATCATTATTTTTTTGGACAAATTGCAAATCCTTGGTTGATTGTTAGATTATGTGGATTATTAGAAACTTTAATACCAAGTGTTGAATATTTAGATATTGATTTAAATACATTAAGAATCCTGAGATCTTGTGTTTCCAAAACAATTGAATTTACTACCAAAAAAACACCTGACTTAGCCGTGAGAAATGCTCATAATTCAGTTTTATTTGCCATAATTGGTCTTGCAAGTCATTTAGACCCTTCACCAGAAGCCCTTGCATCTTCAATTGATGCTATAACAAAATTATTAGATTCAAATGAAACAAATACAAGATATCTTGCATTGAATTCATTAATTTCATTAAGTTCATCAGGTGGAGCATATTCATTACAAACTTCAAGAAAACATTTATTAAAAATTTTCCATTTGTTAAGAGATCATGATGTTTCAATTTGTAGGAAATCATTAGATTTAATTTATACATTAACTGATTCAAATACTATAGAATTTGTTGTGGGGGAATTGATTAAAACTTTAACATTATCAGATCATGTATTAAAATCAGAAATTGCTATAAAAGTTTCAGTTTTAAGTGAAAAATTTGCTAAAGATCCCCTTTGGTTTGTCAAGACAATGTTGGAATTAATTGACCAGGTGGGGGTTATATTAGATGAATCCATATGGGAAAGAGTTGTTCAAATTGTGGTTAATAATGAAAATTTACATAAATTTACATGTTTAGAATTGATGAAATATATTACCAAACAAAATTTTGCAGAACCAATGGTCAAGATATCTGCTTATTTATTAGGTGAATTTGGTATATTAATTGCAGATGAATATTCAATTCATCAACAAATGGAAATATTATCAACTATATATTTTTATGTTTCAAATTCCACCAGGGCAATGTTATTAACTACATTTTTAAAATTACAAAAAACAAATTTAAATGATAAAATTATGAAATCAAAATTAATTAAATTTCTAAGTACAGAAATTAATTCAATAGATTCAGAATTACAACAACGTGCCGTGGAATATTTAGCAATGATTCAAAAATTAAACACTAAAAATGGTGAAATCTTATTTCATATAGTATTTGATGAACAACCAGTTTTCAATAGTATTCAAAATCCTTTATTACATAGGTTAGGTAATATTGATGTTAAAAAATCATTATTAGTTAAAAGTACAGATGATTTAACCAAAAAATTAAATACTCAATCAAATGATTTAATTGAAGTATCAGATGAAGGTAGTGATTATGAAGATAATGATACACCAAGACAAATTACTCAACAATTTAATGATCCATTTGGATCATCAGCACCAACAACTGGAACCACAACCACCAGCACTACAACAACTGCACCATCATCAGCTTCATCAAGAGCTAAATCACCACCACCAAAACCTGCACCAAGAAAATCAACAGCCGTGGTGGCTCCATTAACACCAAATTGGGATAAAGGATTTTATAGAATTTTTGAATTTAATCAAGGTATTTTTTTTGAAAATTCATTACTCAAGATTATATTAAGGATAAATAAATCAAATTTACAAAAAGATTTAATTTCATTTACGTTAACATATTTAAATAAATCTCCAAGACCTTTAAGTTCATTTATAACAAGTTTATCAGAATATAAAACTATAAAACCAAATTTTATTGTTAATTTATTAGAATTACCAGAAACTGATATTGAAATTGATGAGAAAACTTCATCACATATCGAGGTGCTATTAAGATCACCATTTTCTATTGATGAAATACCAAATTTAAGAATTCAATTCAATTCAGGTGGTGGGTTTAATAATATTAAATTAAAATTACCAATTTTCTTGAATAAATTCATTACACCAACCGTATTACCATTCCCACAATTTTTATCACATTGGAAACAAATTGATACTTTAGGAAACCAAGGTGAATCAATACATGAAATATATTCAGAAAGAGTTAATGATAGAGCATGGTTATTAAGATTTATTGATAAATTAGGATTTGCACATATTGAACAAAATAGTGAATTATTTATATTTGCAGCAGGGATATTACATACTAGTTCACAGGGAACTTTTGGTACTTTAATGAAGGTTAAAATTATCGATGATTATAATTTAGAATTTAGGATTAGAGCAACTTCACCAAATTTAAGTTCTTATTTGATGACTTCAATTGTTAATTTTTTTGAACATTCATGAATATCAGAGGGCGATTAAATTATTTATTAAATAAGTTTATATATATATGATTATTTTTGTTCTTTAATCTCATCTTTTGTAAGTCTTGAACCAAAAATTGCAGACCCAATTCTAACATAAGAAGTTCCTTGTCTTATAGCTTCTTCAAAATCAGCAGTCATACCCATTGAAAGTTTTAAATTTAGGTTATATTTTGTATTCAATTGTTTTTGTAATTCAACAAGGACTTTAAAATCTTTGTTTTCACCTTCAGATGTTGATTGTTCATATGAAGCAATACCCATTAATCCTTCTAAATTTAAAGATTTTGCATCTTTAGTAATATATTGAATTAATTCATCAATTCCTTCGAAATCATCAGGTTTTAAACCAGATTTTTGTGATTCATTTGATGCATTTATTTGTAAATAAATATTTATGATACTTCCATTTACACCACTTCTTGAATCATTAAGTTTTTTAGCCTTTTTCAAAGAATCAATAGTTTCCACAGAATGTAAATTTTCAATATTATTTGATAAATCTTTACATTTATTTGATTGTAATCCACCAATGAAATGCCATTTAATATCTTTTGGTAAAATTGAAGCTTTACTAATTAATTCTTGAGTATAATTTTCACCAAAATGACGAACACCATGATCATAAAGAGCTTTGATATCACTAGCAGGTTTATACTTAGAAACAGCGACTAATTCCACAGGATGATTGATTGAATCAGGTCTTGATTTAACGGATTCTTGAACTTTGGAATATATAGAATCATAATTTGCAATCAATTCTTGTACTCTAGCAGTAGATGGTTCTTCTAAGGACATTATGCGGGTTGGTGATTTATATAGTATGGCAGAAGTTGTGAATGATTTGAAGAATCTAAGTGACATAAACTGGAGATCTTTGTGTGATGAGCAGGTATCTTGGTATCCTCTTACACTAGATGGTCTTTCAAACTGATTTGATATGATCTGTGATATACAAATTCTTTCTTTATCAGCAGTAAATCTGCCAAATAAATTTTCATTTTTTTCTCGAGTAGTACAACCCAAAACGAAAACAGGAAGCGAAAAGCGGTTTCTCTCAGTTTTGCAGTGAATAAACGATTGTTCATTTCTGATCATGTCAAGTTCATTACTGGGTTGATGAGTGCTGATATTGTAATCACTGATATAGAATATTGCGTCAGTTTGATATTACTGTGCTGTTTTTAGACTGATGTAATGATTGTATTTGCTGTGTTCGAAGCCATCAAAGAAGCCAAAGAAGCCAAAGAAGAATCATCAATGTATGGTTTACAATCTATATCAATGTAGTATTTCGTCATAAACACAAGTAATATAATTCAGATCTAAATTGTAAGAATAATAGGCAATTGAATTGAATTCATTGCTGATTTTAGTTGAATTTTGCATTGCAAATGAATTTCAAATAAAATTTCAGCTTAAAATTTAGGGTCTAGTCTCTATAGTTTATATATAGTCCCTGGATCCAAAAGTGTGGTACCGAAGACTTGTCACAAAAATACACTTATTAACTACTCGCGAACACAACTAGGTAATTCACCAGTCTCCAAACTCCACAGCCAAATTTCAAATCCATCAACCAAAATAGATCAAAATAGTCCACTCTAGTCCCTGTCAGTCCCAAAGCAATCATTTTTCATTTTGCCAGCGAGAAAGTGAAATTTGGTGCCTGATTTAAATACAGAGAAGCTTTCCTTCTTCTTGAAACATTTTCACTTTATCAACTCAATTCAATTCAATTCAATTCAATTTTAAAAGTATTATATTCAATTGTTCTCACTTAGATATAATGCCGGCAAAAACATTGGATAATGTTAAGCCTTTGGGTGAATTGAACCCTGATTTTGTACTTTCTGTAAAGTATACCGTTGATGAAAAAGGTATCCCATTGGAAAATTCTGATGGAAAGTTTGCTACTTTAATTAAAACTTTAATAAAAGCTGGATTTTATAGTCAAGTTAGACCTGGTGAAGATTCAACTTTATTAGTATTTATCAAATTAAATGATTCAACTTTATTAAAAGCTTTAAAATCTTTCCATTTAAAAGATTACTTGTATGGTGTTAATAATTCAATTGATGATGATGAACAAATTTTGGAAAAATTAACAACTGCTGAAAAATTACGTACTGGTTATTCAATCATTACTGATCCTGAATTTGAAGGTGGTGCTGGTATAACCGCTGGTTCAGGTCAATGGGAATTTGTTGATAAAATCATTCCATTACATGATTATGAATTGAATAAAAAATTATTAGATACTTGGTTGAAAAAACCATTGATTGATGAAAATGATATTGCAACTATTAAAGATATTGCAGGTGAACGAGTTGCATTATATTTTGGTTTTGTTAGATTTTATACCGTTTGGTTAGTTGTTCCTTCTGTTCTTGGATTCTTATCTTATTTCTTCTTTAAGAGATATTCTGCTATCTTCACATTTTTGAATTTGTTTTGGGCCATTTTATTTACAAATTCATGGAAAAAGAAGGAAAATATCTATTCTATTACTTGGAACACTAAGGATTCTTCTTTAATTGAACCTAAAAGAAGTGAATTTGTTGGTGAAGTTGAAGAATTGGATAATGTTACCGGTATTAAATCTCCAAAATTCCCATCCTACAAGAGATCATTAAGACAATTGGCTTTTATTCCAATTGCTTTAACTTTTGCTTTAGTTTTGTTATCTTATCAATTTGGTTGTTTCTTTATTGAAATCTTTTTAAATGAAATTTATCAAGGTTCTGGTAAAATCTTCCTAAGTTTAGTTCCAACTGTATTAATTGTTGCATTTATTCCAATCATTACCGCGGTTTATACCATTTTTGTTGATAAATTTGTTGCATGGGAAAATCATGAAACTCAAACAACTCATGATCGTTCTGTTATTCAAAAACAATTTGTTTTGAACTTTTTGGCTTCATATGTTCCATTAATCATTACAAGTTTTGTTTATTTACCATTTGGTCATTTAGTTAATCCATATTTATCATTTATTTATGGCTATACCAATAGATATAACATTACTATTAATCAATCCCATTTTGAAATCAATAAAGACCGTTTAAATCAACAATTTGCTTATTTTGCCGTTACAAATCAAGTTGTTGGATTCTTTGTGGAAAATATTGTTCCTGTTGTTATTAGAAAAGTTACTGAACATTTTAGAAAATCAAAAGAACAAAATGCTGCAGTTGCTTTAACTGATTTACCTGAAGAAGCTGAATTTTTGGAACAAGTTCGTAAACAAGTTACATTACCTCCTTTCAATGTTGATGATGAATATAGAGAATTAACTATTCAATTTGGTTATTTAGCTTTATTTGGTCCTGTTTGGTCATTATCTCCAATTGTTTCATTAATTAGTAACTGGGTTGAATTCAGAGGTGATGCTTATAAATTATTTAATGAAGCTGCAAGACCAATCCCTCATAAAGCTGATTCAATTGATCCATGGAACAAGAATTTAAGAGGTTTAACTTGGTTTGCCACTTTAGTTGCACCAGCTGTTACTGCATTATTTAGACAATCTGATTTATATGATGTTGATTCATTTTCTCATTTGAAATCACCAGTTAGATTACAACCATGGACTTTATTAGCTATTGTTCTTTTCTCTGAACATTTATTAGTTGCTTTGAATTTCATTGTTGAAAGTGTTTATGGTAAAATTACTTCTGAAAAGGAAGCTCAATATGAATCTAACTTATACAAGACACGTCGTCAATACATTGAAGGTTATTTACAACAAACTGGTGGTGCTTCAAATGGTGTTTCCAAAAGATCTGTTCCAATTGATCCAACTGAAACTTATTGGGAAAATTTCTCAGATGAAGAAGTTGTTAAACATGCAGGTATTATTCCAAAACAAGTTTTAGATGCTATTGCATTCAAGAGAGAAAAAGAAGAAGCTGAAAAACAAGAAGCTAAAGTTCTTGCTGAAAAGAAGAAGGCTGAAGCTCAACAATCTAAACAATTTGAACAAGAAAAGGTTCAAAATGAAAAATTAGCTTCACATTCTGCTTATCAATCTTATCCGGAAGATTCTGCTTCTAATTTACAATCTCGTTCAAATAGATCTGCTCAAGTTCCTTCTCAAGTTCCTGCTCAAGAACCTGTTGATTCCACTACTGCTTCTAAAGGTGTCCCTGCAACTTCTGTTCCTTATGCTTCAAACACTCAACCATCAACTCAAGGTAATGGTCATGGTGTTGGTGTTGCCGCTGCTACTGCTGCCGCTGTTGGTGGTGGTTCCGCTTTAGCTGCTGGTCAAGGTGGTCAACAAGCCGGTCAAGAAGGTCTTTCTAAAGGTTTTGATGCTTATACTTCTCATCCATCCCAAACTGGTGCTCCAACTGGCTCTCAAGCTGGTCCTCAAACTGGTGCTACTGGTGGTAATGTTCCTCAAATTAATGTTAATGATGCTTCTACTGGTTCAGGTTCAGGTTCAGCCCCTCAAACTTCTCAAGGTTATCCTGCTGAATATGGTACTGCTGGTACTAGTAAAATCCCATCTGATGTTTCTTCCACTCAAAGATCTCTTGATCCAGCTGCCAATAAAGGTTCTTCATCTTCAGGTTCAAATGCTGGTACCGCTGCAGGTATTGGTGCAGGTGCTGGTTTAGCCGGTGCTGGTGCTGCTACTGGTTCAGGTTCAGGTTCTTCTTCATCAAAGAGAGCTTCTGGTGTTCCAGCAGGTGCTACTTCAACTTCTGGTAAATCTGCTGTTTCTAATGATGCTGTTTCTGAAAACTCTGCTACTTCTGCTCCATCTACAAAATCTAGTAATAGAAAGAGTGGTTTCTTTTCTAAATTCACCAAGAAGGATGCTTCTTCAATTGCAAAAGCTGCTAAAGAAGATGGTTCAAAACATTTAGCTGAAGGTAAAAACATTGCTGGTGACTTGAAAAAAGGTGATTTATCAAGTACAAAGAAATTAGCTAATGATGTTAAAAGTAATCCTGATGAATATATTGGTAACACTAAAAAGGCTCTCAACTCTTCTGATTATAAATCTGGCTCAGGTGCTGCTTCAGGTTCAGACGCAGGTACTGGTGCTGGTGCTTCATCATCAGGTGCTAATGCTCAAGGTCCAGAATCTTCATCTTCAGGATATGGTAAAGCTGCTGGTGTTGGTGCAGGTGCTGGTTTAGCCGGTGCAGGTATCGCAGCTTCAAGTGGTCATGGTTCTGAAAAATCTTCTTCTGCTCCACAACCAAATATTGGTTCTCGTCAAGCTGCTGCTGAAACTCCATCTGGTCCTAAAGGTGATGATGTTTATGCTTCTCAACCAACTTCAAGCAGGGTTGATCCTCAAGGTGATAATGTCAATCCTTACAATGCTGTTCCAAAAGATACTCAACAATCCTCTTCTGCTAATCCATCTACTACATCTGGATCACAATCTCATGGTAAAGAAGCTGCTGGCTTAGGCGCTGCTGGTGTTGGTGCTTCTGCCGCTTCAGGTTCAGGTTCAGGTTCAAAATCTACCGCTACTGAAGCTCCAAAAGAAGAAAAGAAAGGTGGTTTCTTATCCAAGTTTACAAAGAAAGATGCTTCTTCTATTGGTAAAGCTGCTAAAGAAGATGGTACCAAACATTTTGCTGAAGGTAAAAACATTGCTGGTGATTTGAAGAAAGGTGATTACTCAAGTGCCCAAAAATTCGCTGGTGATGTCAAGAGTAACCCAGATGAATATATTGGTAACACTAAGAATGCTTTCAACTCCTCTGACTACAAATCTTCTGGCAAAGGTGCTTCAGCTGCTGGTGCCGGTACTGGTGCTGCTACAGGCGCTGGTGTTGGTACTGCTGGTGCTTCTGGTAAATCTTCAGGCTCTGATCCAACTGGTTCCTCAACTTCAGGTCAATATGGTTCAAGTACTACTCGTGATTCTGATGCTCTTGAAAATGCAAGAGGTCCTGGTGATGCCTCAGCTGCTACTCAAAATGCTCATGGTCCAAGCTCTTCTTCTTCTGGTCACGGTAAATCTGCTGCTATTGGTGCTGGTGCTGGTGCCGGTGCAGCTGGTCTTGGTGCTTCTGCTGCTTCTGGTTCAGAATCTGGTTCAACTGCTACTGAAGCCCCAGAAGACACAAAGAAAGGTGGTTTCTTATCTAAGTTCTCAAAGAATGACGCTTCTTCTCTTGGTAATGCTGTTAAAGATGATGGTACCAAACATTTTGCTGAAGGTAAAAACATCGCTGGTGATTTGAAGAAAGGTGATTACTCAAGTGCCCAAAAATTCGCTGGTGATGTCAAGAAAAACCCAGATGAATATATTGGTAACACTAAGAATGCTTTCAACTCTTCTGACTACAAATCTTCTGGTAAAGGTGCTTCATCTGCTGGTGCTGGTACTGGTGCTGCCACAGGCGCTGGTGTTGGTGCTGCTGGTGCTTCAGGTACATCTTCAAGATCTGCTCCAACCGACTCTTCTGCAACTGGTTCATCTACTTCAGGTCCATATGGCTCAAGTGCCACACGTGATTCTGATGCTCTTGAAAATGCAAGAGGTCCAGGTGATGCTCCTTTAGCTGCTCAAAATGCTCAAGGTCCAGATTCTTTTTCTTCAGGTTACGGTAAAGCTGCTGGTATTGGTGCTGGAGCTGCTGCTGCAGGTGCTGGTATCGCTGGTCTAGCTGGTCGTGGTTCAAATGGTGCTGATACTACTAATGCTTCTCAACCAACCACTGCCGGTTCTGCTACAGGTCAACCATCAACCTCAGGTACTACTGCTCCATCCTCTTCTGCTGGTTATCAAGGTGATGATGTCTCAGGCTTATCATCAAAAACCAGAGATGTTCCTCAATCTGACTCTGCATATGGCTCAACTTCTTCTACTACTGAAGCTCCAAAAGAAGAAAAGAAAGGTGGTTTGTTCTCTTTCTTTAACAAAAAGGATGCTACTTCAATTGCCCAAGCTGCCAAAGAAGATGGTACAAAATTAGCTTCCGAAGGTAAAAATGTTTTTGAAGATGTTAAGAAAGGTGATTATTCAAGTGCTAAAAAATTAGCTAGTGATATCAAAGACTCTCCTGATCAATACATTGGTAACACCAAACAAGCCTTCCAACAATCTGGTCAAGGTGAACATGGTGCTGCTACTGGTGCTACAACTGGTTCAACTGGTGCCCCTGCTCAAGACTACACTCATGGTGCTAGTCAAGTTCCTTCTGATTCAACTTCTTCAGGCCATGGTATTTCTGGTAAACAAGCTGCAACTGGTGCTGGTGTTGCCGGTGCTGGTGCTGCTGGTGCTGCATATGCTACCCGTGATCATGATTCAACCTCAGCTCATCCACAGTCTTCATCTTCTGCTACTCAACCACCAGTTTCTGGATATGATTCTACATCTAAATCTACAGGCCCATCAGGTTCAGGTGTTCCAACAAGTCCAGGTGCTGCAGGTGCTACTTTACCACCAAATTATGGTACCTCTGGTTCTCAAAATAAATCAACTGCTGGTACTTCATCATCCAACTCTGCTTATGGTTCATCATCCACTGGTTACACTGGTACAAACTCTGATGTTTTCGCCAACCAACCAGATCAAGCTTTAAGAAACTCTGACGCTAAAGGTTATACTTCATCTCAAGCTGCTCAACAAGGTTCAAGTGGTAAGAGTCATGGTCATTCAGGAGCTGCTACTGGCGCTGCCACCGGAGCTGGTATTGGCGCAGGAGCTGCTTATGCTGGAAAATCTAGTTCAGGTTCAAGTTCATCAAAACCTGATTATTCTGCTTCAGGTGTACACGCTGATAATTCTACTGGTTCAAGATTTACTGATCAAGGTTCTGCTTCTAACCCACCATCTTCCCAATATGTTTCTCAAGGTTCTGCTTCAAATCCACCATCATCTCAATATGTTTCTCACGGTTCTGCTTCTAATGCTGGTAAATCAAGCACTTCTAGTGGTAATGCACCATCAGATTTAGCTGGTTCAAATAGAAATCCATTTGTTACTGGTGAAGCTACTTCTCAATCAAATAAACCAACAGCTGATGATGGTGCACCAACTTTAGATCCTAAATCTGCTGGTCATGTTAAATCTACAGATGCTTCTTTTAAACCTTCAAAAGTTCCAGCAACTGAAGAATCACATCCAACCTCATTAGGAGGTGCTGAAAAGGAACATGCTAACCAAGGTGGATTTGGTCTTGGTGGTATTGCAGGTGCTGTCGCAGGCGCTGCAGGTGCTGCTGGTTTATCTAATAAATTTGGTGGCCATGGTGGTGAAACTAAAGAAGGTTCAATTCCAAGTGGTGGTCAAAATGTTAGCTCAAATTTAGCATCCGATGGTGAAAGAGCTACCCAAGGTGGTGGTTATAATGCTTATTTAGAGAAAGCTAAAGGATATGGTGAAAAGTATGGTTCTCAATTTAATGATTATGTTCAACAAGGTGCTCATAAAGTTGATGAATATGCTAAGAATAGTGATAATGAATATATTACTAAAGGTAATGTTTATGTTCAAAAGGCTGCTGAAAAATCTGATGAATATGCTAAGCAACAAGCTGAAAGAGAAACTAAAGAAGGTATTTCAGGTGGCTCTAAAGATGCTACTGATCCAACAGGTTCAGCTGGCGCTGCTGCTACTAAACCAAGTTCAGGTGGTGCTACAACAGGTGCTGCCACAGGTGCTACTGCTGGTGCCACAGCTGGTGGATTAAGTGCAAGTAATGCAGGACCAAATGCTGATAAAAAATCATCAACATCAGGAGCATCCCAAAAATCATCCAAATCAGCCTATAACCAATTTAGTAAAGAACATACAAAATCACAAGAAAAGAATGAAATTGAACCATCATCAGGTTCATTACCACAACATTTCCAATATGAAAATAAGAATCCATACACTGGTCAAACCGGTCCAGTTCCTGGTACTGAAGACAAAGTTTTAGATACTGATGGAAATCCAACTACTAGTGATAATGCAGTTAGATCTAAACCAGCCAAACAATATGGTGATGAATTAGCCCCACCTAAAACCACAAATGATGTTGAATCTGCCTCAAGTCAATCATCACCAAGAAAGAAGAAAAGTTTCTTATCATCATTAAAGAATAAAGTTAAAGGTAGTCCAAGTCCAAATAGTTCAACACAAACTTCACCAAAGAAGACTACAGCTTGAAGAATTAGTTTAAATTTCAAAAATGTATTATGATTTTGATTTTTTTTTATGATTTTTATTATTTTATTTTTAATGAGAGATGCAGTTATAGTGTTTTTTCTTCATTTATTATTTGATTTTTATATGAGTTTACAATGTTAAAGACTATTTTTTGATTTATATATTTGAAATGTATAAATACATATATTATGTTATATTAAAAAACACAATTGTAAGCTAGACTATATAGTACACTTCATGCATGTGATATTATGCAGTACTTAATATTATGATTATATACATGTATTCTTTCCCTTCTCCATATATATAGCATGTGCGTTTACTATATAATATTAAATATAAATTCCTTAATTGACAAATTCAAATTAATTTTAGTTAATCCATGATATCAATTAATTTAGGGGGTTGAATGGTAATTTACGGTACCAGGAAAATTTGGTCTCATATATTAAACATTATATATCACGTTAGATAATTTAACTCATTTAAAACATGAATGACATCAAATCTGCTTTGTTTAACCATTTGACTTCGTATGACGGTTGATTTGTCAATTATATTAACGTTATTGTTGCTTATATTGTTCATACAATGATGCTACAAGTTACAAGCTACAATTCTATTGCAAAAACAAACCAAGTTTAATATAATTTATCAGCATTATACAACTTGTAGATTCATATCATTAAAACTAAATACTCCAATTGTCTTTTTCAAAACAAATTAAGAAAGTATAGCTTTATTAAACTAGTGACCTATTCCAAAGAAGTATATCAACCATCAGCCATCCGTAGAAAACGGTTACCTTAAATAATAATCTGCCATATAATAATTCTATCAAAGGGCAAAATTAATTGGAAGTTTAGTGAGTAAAATTGAGACATTAGAGATCTAAATAATGAAGTTCAACATTTTAACGAGAGTTAAGCCATACATATTTAAGCTTAAAAGATTGTTTATCTTAGAAATGATTTGAATTTTTTATATTCAATTCGCGGTAATTTGATTAATGAACATGCTGCGCTAACCGATAAGTGCGCGAATTCTTACCAAATTAAGTATGGTATAAGTAATATTAATGCTAGAGCTACCTTAGTATCGATTATTATAATGTTAGGAGAAAGTCTTGAATTTATTTTTCCAATTCATTTGAATTGATTTTGATATGAGTTTACAATATATTAAAACACTATTATTTCGTTTATATCTTTAAATAATAATAAACACAATATGTTACCAAAACCCAAACTTGTAAAGACTAACTTTTAATTATATCAACTCTTGCTCTTTTCCAAATATCATGTAAATATAAATCTTCACCATCTTCATTAATTTTAGTTAATTCATCAATTTTAGGTTTTTCAATAGTAATTTGTGCCAAAGTACCAGAAGAATTTGGTCTCATAAAAACACCAGGATTAATAACTAAAGTATTTTTAACAACTCTTGCGAAAAATCTTAATTCTGATGGTATGATTAAAATATCTGGTAATACATCATTAAATTCTGATAAACCTAAATATGGAACATCTAATTCTGAAGAAGGTAAAAATTCAAATTCATCTTCATCATCATTTGAACTGGTTATTTTTCTTTGAGATTTTGAACCGGGGAAACTTGGATAAAATCTTCTTTGTTGAATAATATGATTTGAAATTCTATCAAATCTATTCTCCCCAGCTGGTGAACCTTTATTTATATCTTTTAAATCTTTAAAAATATCATTATTTGAAACACCAATTAATATTTCATTAATTTGGAAAATAGAAGGATTTGGGAAATTTTTAATATTTTTAGTTGATGATAATTGTAATTGTTTTTTATCATAAGAATCTTGTGGATATGCAGCATGTTTTGAAATAGAATCTTTTAATGATGGAATTAAAATAATTTGAATTTTATTATTAATTTTTTTCAAAATTGGTGATACTAAAAATTTAAAAATATCATCCAGGGTTTGAATTTTTTTACCTGTTGGAGATTCAATATCAAGATTACCTGATGAAACTAAAGGATGTGAAATATCAATAAAAGGACCAAACATAATAACAACATGTGGTTGAATTTCATTATTAACTTTAGTGACAAAATTTTCCAAATATGTAAAATCTAAATCTTTTGATGAAGTATAAGGACCATTAATACATAAAATTTTTAAATCATTTTCTAAGTTTTCATAATATGTTGTTAATTCATCATTAGTAGAAACTGGTGAACCTAAATAAGGAATTTCTAAAATTTCATTAATTTTAAAAAAATCACCACTTGCATTTTTACCTCTTAATGCAACAATTTGACCTGGAAATAATGAATAATCTGTTAAATTTGATAAATCTAATGGGATTCTTTTACCAATCCCTAAAGTTCTTGAAGTTTCTAATGCAAGAGAACTTGAATTTAATTGAATTGATTCAACTTGTGGATTATCAGGTATGATTCTCCCCACTGTAATAATTTCAGATTGAGATATTATTGAAGGATTATTAAAATCTGATGAAGGGATTTGATAATGTTGTTGAATAATTTTTGTAAATGAATCAATTTGTTCATCCAAGATATCTGCAGTTTCTAAAATTTTTGTTCTCATTGTACGGAATTGATATTTTTTTGGATCAAAATTTGCAATTAATTTTATTGGATTTTCATCTGATAAATCTGGTTTAAAACCTGGAGATATAGTGATTTGATTATTTAATGATTCAATAATTTTACCAGATTCTTGAGTTGTTTTCAAAGGTGTTGGAGTATTTACCACTGGTGTATTAGTTATTGGAGTTTTTTGTTCTAATGGTGATACCAATTTCCTTGGAGTTGAATCATTTAATTTCTGCTTTTTCTTCAGGATAGTTGGAGTTGAAGGTAAGAAATTAAAAGGACTTGAATTATTATTTGTAATGTTAATCTTTTTATTTAATTTTGTTGTACTTGGAGCACCATTTTTTCTTTTTTCCAAATTTGATTGAATATAATTTTGTAATAAACCTAGGTTTTCCACAGTATATTCTAATTTTAAACCATCATATTTTGTTATAACAAATGATTCCCAATTTATATATAAATCTTCAATTGATATAGCGAAAATCTTGACAATTTGTTCACATTTTGTTATGAGTTCTTCATGGTCAATCTTGGGACCGAATTTTTCTATTAATTCATCTTTAGAGGACATATTTATACTCCTTGTTTGTAATTCTGTTATTAATACTAATTGAAGTACAATGTACAATGTACATACGCGTTAAATTAAATTTATTTTTCGTGTATATAAATTTAAGAAACCCGTAATTTCAATGGCAGATTCAATCAGTGCTTCAAACCATTTTGAATATTTTGTATTTTACATAAGGAGAATTTCGAGATTTGTTGATGATTTTGTATTCGTTTAAACAAGGTATTTTGATCAGAAGGATTGATTGTATTTATTT
Organism: Hansenula ciferrii; assembly: GCF_000313485.1. NCBI lineage: Eukaryota > Fungi > Ascomycota > Saccharomycetes > Phaffomycetales > Wickerhamomycetaceae > Hansenula > Hansenula ciferrii. Next base: position 9,699 of record NW_011887584.1, on the reverse strand, counting down.
TATTAATAGGTTTCTAATTATATCAAGTGTTATTGTTATTGTGATCTCATTATTCAGTGGTCATCATTGTGTTTCAATTCATAGTATAATCAGATTCATAGTATAAGGGGATTTCTATTTAGTGGAGAAATATTAAATCATAATATATCCAAAAAAGTCAAAGAATATCATATAAAGTATTATCACAACAAGAGATCTAGATAAACAGTCAATCATAGCTCGATTATTTAACCAAGTTTATTTCAAATGGTATGAATATATTAATGATCTATAAAGATATTGTTCCATTACTAACAATGTTTATTAGAGTGGTGGTAAATTTCCATATCCAAAAGTGAGTATTAGCCCATATATAAGCCAAATATTATATTATACTAACCATTCAAAAGCATATTTGGACACCAACAGGTAAGCATTAAACTCATATATACCCTAGTATTAATATATTAACTTTATACAGGTGGTTGGTGGCATGCACCAAAAAATGCCAAATCAAATTTCATTAAAATTGGAACAGGTATTACTTTATTAGTTTTAATTGGTTATCAATGGGGTTCAAAAAACCAAATTATTGCTCAAGAAGAATATAGTGATGAAACTTTAACAAAATGGAATAAAGCAGCTGGAGTATATTTGAAAAAGCAAGAGAAAAATTGATTTAATCATTATTTATTGGTCTATTGATCTATTATTTATTTATTTATTACTTATTTATTACCTTATTTATTTATTTATTATACTACATTCATATAACAATTAATCATGTATTGAATAAATATGTCTTATATTATCTGAATATCTGTCTTATAATATTTTTGTATTTTATTATATTTTATCTTATCTTATTACCAACTTATAGCCCAACTTAAATAGAACCAGATCTTTTCAATTGAACATAAACAGCAACAAATGGTATAGCAAAACCTAAACCAAAGAAACTAAAATGAACTATAGCATATGGAATTTTTCTGTTATGAACTTTAAATGGAATATTTGTATAAACACCTTCTTCAAAATGGACAGCTTGAGATTTTGAAGTGTGGAAGGCACGTCTGGCCATAGGTTTGACTTGGTTTCTTAGGAGTTGACGAGCGAACATTGTATAACTTGTTGTTGTTTGATAGTAATACCAGTTATTTCTAGTTGTTGTTTATTCGTTGATTAATTTTTTTCTAGTACTTTAAATTTCAAAGGTCGCCCTGATTTAGAATTTCGCGGGTTTTGGTTTTAAGTGTTCGCTGATTGGAAGACTGAAAAATGAAAAAAACAAATCTATGAAAAACGTACAATAAACAGAAAACAATCAACTATTAAAACACACAATATCATTATCATTATATTACAATGGCTGTTGGTATCATCAAGGGCTCTTTAGCCAGAAAAACTTATGTTGATTTAACTGTTGGTTTGACCTTAGGTTTAGGTTTCGCTAGTTATTGGTGGTGGGGTTTCCACAAGGGTAAAATTGAAAAAAGAGAAGCTTATTATGCTAAATTAGCTAAAGAAAAAGAAGCTGCTGAATAAACAATACATTACACTAAATAAGGCATACACATTATATTCATATTTATACACATCATTTACGTTTTAATGGATTAAATTTACAAATTTGGATTTTGTTATTGTAGGGTATTATATTATACCATGGGTTAAAGATCTGATTAAAAAGTAATAGATATAATAACTTAACAATATAATAATTTAACAATATAATAATTTAATAATATAATAATTTAGTAATATAATAATATAACGAGACTTCGTCTCATTATATTACACTACAATTCATTCCAAAACAAAACAAGTATATTGAGTAATATATATATAACATTCTCTTAACTTGTACTTCTAATCATCAAAACTTAATACTCTAATTGTCTATTTTTCAAAACAAATTATAAGAAAGTATAGCTTTATGAATCAGATTAATTGATCCCACGACAAATGCTAGGATACTTTTGATTATATGGATGGGTGTAAAGAACACTGACTTGTTTAATATTTTCAAGGAAAAATTACCCCACTTAAAGAGCATGATATCGAAACATATTTGACAAAAGTTTTTGAATTACTCTAAAAGCATATGACCCAAGCAATATTAAGAGTTGATTCTAATTCAAATGATTTACAAATTTCTTTTAAAAATATCCAACGTTTAGAAATTTCGCGGCCTTTGATTGGTATATTTGATCCAAACAACATTAATATCATAGTACAAGATCACACAAAGGCTTGTGATTATAATCTTAGTACTATAGCTGTTACTACTTTTTCAATATAACTGTCGATCCATATTCTATCACGCTACATGGTTATTAAAAAGACAAAGCAAGTTATGCAATATATCAATATCAATATACACCTTAACTTGTAGTTATCATCATTAAAACCATTACTCTAATTGTCTATCATTTCCAAAACAAATTAAAAAGTATAGTTTCTAAGAGATAGTGCTTTAGAGGTATCCATCAAGAACTGCAGGTTGAAATTACTTCTTCCTGGATACAAGACACTCATGGACAAATAAATCTTAAACAACCAGTCGAATTATAATTTTCCAACGGGACTTTTCTTAAGAAATTCCAACACTCCAAAAGCAAAGAAACATGTAAAACAATTCATGGGTCTGACAAACTTCTATTCACATATAATATAAATATATCCCAAAAATACAAAGTAATCTGCACATTATTGATCATGGTTTTAAATTTTCATTTTCAATTTCTTGTCGAGATCGTCGCGGGTATTTGATCCATACAACATACCATATATTGGCTGATAACTGATAACTTAGAAAACGAATTACAACTATATTAGTATATCAAAATACTCTAAAGATCTATAAACTATGACATAACTTCTCATTTGGATCAATTTTAAAACAATCATAATTCTCAAGATATCCATTATCTTTAATAATACTTCGTCCATAATCAACTAAATATGCTTCATCATTCTCATTGAAGCAAAAATTATCTTTTTTAATATCATTATGTTTAATCCTAGCTCTTGAAAGAAGTTTAAGTTGTTTATTAAAGTTCTCAATCCGTTTAGGGGTATCTTTTTCATTATCATTCATAAATTCAAGAAATTCTGTACAGATAAATGGCCCCCAATAACAATATTTTGGTTGTCCTTCTGAAAACAGTTCAAGATATGTCCATCCATATTGTAATAACTTAGGTGAATTAATCTGATCTTTTTCTTCATGTGTTAAATTCCATTGATTGATTTTCTTCAAAGCTGTGATTTCCTTCAAATAACTTTCTTTAATATCTTTTAAAACATATTTAAAATCTTTATAACCATATTCTAATGAAGCTAATATATTAATTTCTGATTGATTGAATTCTTTAGCATCTTCTTCAGTATATGGCATACCATTAATGATTGCATACCTATGAAGATATTTTAAATTGGATAAATCAAACATTTTGAAAAATACTTTATTCGAAATGTTTGTATTTGGTTTGAATATATCAGTACCATTGATTTTAAGTTTTACACCTTTGTAAAATGTGTATTCTTCCAATAACTTATAATTTGACACTTTTAAATTGGTATTTATTGGGAATAATTTTGTTGAATCAAAATTTTCATCATTTCCATTAGTAGTACCTTCTAATTCACTTTTGAGTTTCAACCTTTTTGAAGACCTCGTCTTTCTATGATCATTTGTTGGAGATTTTTTGGAAGTTTTGGTTTCATCTCTTGGTATATTACCCATTTTCTCCACTCCAACATTTTTTTTAAATCCATGTTTAAACTGTGATAAAACAAATGGGTTAAAAAGATCTTGATTCCATCCTTCATCCAATAATCTATATGCTCCTGTAGTTAATACATCATTACCATTGGAATCCTTTAACCATGAATCTTTAGGTAATTCTCTTCTAATGGTATCATAGATTTTCAAAAATAACAAAGATTGTAATGTTAAAAAGTCAGCTTGTATAGATCCACTATTATCAATTAATTTATATCTCACTGGTGCATCAATAACAGAAACATCATCTTCATTATCACTCCACCATTTACCATTATTCAATGGGTATTCAAAATATAAGGTTCTATTGAAATCACTAATTATATAACTACCCAATTTATTAAAAGTTTGAAATGGACCAATTTTACGGAATGTCTTGGATAATTCTGCAAAATTATTAGTCTTGTGATTTTTTAAAGCCTCTGAAATTAATTTAGGACCTTCTAAATCTATTCCACAAATAAATGTTAAACGATCTTTAGAGTCAAGTGTAATTAAAGAATCTGCCAAATGTGAATGAAACATTTCTTCATCTCTTAGAGTGGGTGGATATCGATTATCATCATCATCAGAAATGGATTTCCAAAACTCACTTGGACGTGTTTTCTTGATCAAGCTTGAGCTTCGAAAGTCAATCCAATATTTAGATTTATCATTAATTGAAAATAAAAGACTTCCAATGAAATGGATCATTGGTATAACAATGAAATTATTCATGGCGTTTTGTATATCTTTTCCCAAATCGAAAGTTTTAAACTTGGATATTGCATCAGAAGAGTTTTCATCATGTAGGATGCGAAAAGTCCATAATAAACTGTTTAAGTTATCCACTGCTTCATCTTCTTCCATTTTGTCTAATGAATAATCAATAAATAGTTCTAATTCAGCAAAATTCTGATACAATTCATCATTTTTGATTTCTTTAATGGATTGGAAATGAATAGATTTAAATGCATCATGGAATAATAATGCCCCACTATCAATAAATAGATTATTAGCTTGCTTTTCATCACTCTTTTCAGTATAATTTGAAATTAAATCATGGACCATTGGTGTAGAAACAAATAATTTCCAGAAGGAATTTAAAAATTTTGGTCTTTCGCCTTTCTTTAATTTAAGCCTTTTAATATTTTTAGAATCAAATCTTTTGTATGAGATGCAAAACTCCCTTCTAATAGCAGAAATTGCTAGGAAATTCATATTAGTTCTTTTTCCTATGGTATGAATACACTAAACTCACCATTGTACAAATCTTCTTTATTATTAACATCAAGATAAAATTCATTTTGAGTTCCTAATATTTCTTGTTGACGTATTTTAAATAAATTTTGAAGGTTGAACTTATCTAAAGAGAGTGGTAAATACTCATTTAGATTATCAATTGTATCTTCAAACAAGATATGATTATCCCTAAGGTCGTAGTCATAATCTATGAATGCATTTACCATCTTTTTAACTTTGTATTAACCCTAGCTCATAAAGTCAACTGAATAAATAGTATTCTCAAAAATTGGATATATTTATATAATTACCAGGTGAACATAACCAGTGGTTACGCGATCATAAAGACCAACTCATGATTCATGAAGTATTAATTAATGGTTATAACTTTGTTTTATTGTAATCAAGATATATATTCATGATTTGACATGTGTACATATATACGATGGTACTTGATCTAATACGTCAATTATCAGTAGTTTTTGTTGTTTATATATATATTGATTGTACTATGACAAATTAATTACAAGTTACAAGCTACAATTGTATTTCAAAAACAAACCAAGTTTAATATAATATTAATTACTATACAACTTGTACTTTTATCAAAACTAATACTCTCATTGTCTATCATTTCCAAAACAAATTAAAAAGTATAGCTTCATTATCAATGTCCATATGCTCATTACAAATTCAAAAGCATTAATGCGCACACATTATCACTGTAATCATAATGATAACTGAGTATTCCAATTTAAAACTGCAAAATAATAAATGAAGGGCACAAGACCTATTAAATATCTATCCAGTGAAGAATCACGGAAATGTATGAATACCCAATACAAATAAAATTCCTTTGATTATTGTACAAAATAAAATTTCAGTTTAAGGATTTTTATTTTCTTTTATACTTTTGAAAAATTCGCGGAAATTTCGTATTTTTGATTCATACAACATGGCTAATAAAGACGTAAACAAGTAGACATTCTTATATCTTGAGAACCATATATTAAACACCACAGTCGATACCATGTCTGACCCACTAGATCAATTGATATCCATTCTATCAAAACAACAGAAAACATTAGTCATTGAAAAATCATTATCAACTTATATCAATTCATTAATACCTTTTTCAAATTTAAAATCTAAAACAAATATCTTGGATGTATATTGGTTTGAAAAAAATTCAATAAAGACTATCCTTGAATCAACTTCACAAAATATCACATTCTTAATCAAATCAAATTTATCAAATCTAGAGTTATTACAAGAATTCATCCATGATTTAATCAACTTCAATCCCTCTTACAAAATTGATCTTATATTAACTCAAGATTATTTCAAATCTTTCAAAATTAAATTATCTCAACATGGGTTAATTGGTGATTTAAATTCAATAAATTCTTGGTTAATATATATTCAACAAGATTCAACTATTCAATTATACCTAGATGAATTAAATTCATTATATCTCTATAAAAATTCCAACATACCTTTCAAATTAGCTCAATGGGTTCATAATTATCTATTAAAAAACCCAGAGATTAGAATAACTCATATCTTAGCAAAGGGACTAAATTCTTCAAAATTTGTTTCAATTTGGAAAAATTTAAATAATAATTATATAAGTTCATTATCCCCCTTGGATAAAAAGCAATATCTCAAGATTGATCAAGGATTATATGGTTCAAATACAAATAATAGTGGTAAACAATGTGATTTAATCGTATTAGAAAGAAATTTGGATTTCCTTTCTGTTTTATTAAACCAATTAACTTATTCAGGGATTATAGATGAATTATATGATATTGATATAAATTCCATAAAACTTGATGATGAATTTTTCAATTTAAATGAAGAAGAAGATTCATTATATGATTCAATAAAATTTAAAAATTTTGGTGAAGCTTGTGATGAATTAAACACTCAAGCTAAAGAATTGCAATCAAATTATAATGATTTACAATCTCAATCCACAATTTCTCAAGTTAAACAATTTGTTGATAATTTACCACATTTAGAATCTTTGAAAAAACAAGTTTCAAATCATACAAAATTAAGTGAATCAATCTTGACTCAATTAGAAACAAATGATGAATTTTCAAAATTTAATATCCTTTTAGAATTTCAACAAGATATTATATTACAAAATTTAACATATTCTTCAATAATTAGCAAAATATTAGAATTGATTTATGAAGATAATTATTCTTTTGAAGAATTAATAAGACTTATTTCAATAACTTCAATAATTTATAATGGGATAAGAGAAAAAGATTATATCCAATTAAATAATGAAATTTTAGAATTTTTTGGATTCCAAAATTTTCAAATTTTACAAAATTTAATTAAAATTGGTTTAATTACTATAAGAGGTGATCCATCAATTATAAAAAATTTCAATAATTTAAATTTAAAATTAAACTTAGTACCAAATGATGATGATCCTTTAGGGTTTGCTTATAGAGGTTATATCCCATTAATAACAAGAATCTTAGAACAAACCATCTCCACAACAAAAAGATCATCATGGGATCATCTAGATTTAAAATCATTAATCTTGGGGAAAACTATAGATGAAGAATTAACACAAGACAATATTGGTCTTGGTGGATTATTACAAAAAAATTCAATTGTTATTATTGTAATGATTGGTGGGTTAACTTATTCAGAATTAGCAACTATTAAAAAATTAGAAAAATTGATTAAAGAGAAAACTGGTGTTGAGAAAAAGTTTATTGTTGTTACTGATTCTTTTATAAATGCTAAAAAATTAATAAATAGTAATAAATGATTGGATCAAGCTTTGATATTCAGTTTTCTAATATAATTATCATTAATTCTGATTAACACACTTGGCTCAGGCCTTATAAGTCTGCCGGAAGCTGGCTAAACCATAATCAATAATTGTAACAGAGTCATTTTTCTCGTTATAGATGACATTCTGTTCACGAGCTAGGTCATTATGACGAATCTTCATTGAGAACAGCATATATTCTTGTTCAAGCAATAATTGTACTTGATGTGAATCATCACTATTGTATGGAATTCCATGAATATAGTCAAATATCAAACCATAACCTGCTATTACAAAATTACCCTTGTTGTCTAGTACCTCAATGTATGAACATTTGTATAACTTTTGATAATTAAATACATTTTTAAACTTGTTCTTGGGGTTTTGCATACAATCGTTTATGTGCTTAAGAAACCTAGCTTCTCTATCCAACTTTCTCAATTGATCTAATTGGATTTCTTCATCATAACCCCTGAAAATGGGGAAATCATAAAGTTTTAGCACAAATTGATGATCTGGTTCTAAACCATCAATTTTAAAAGTTTTTGATAGCGACTTGTATGATAATTGGAGAACTTTAGCTCTAAGCTCATCACCCAATTGTAATACTTTCAAATCATCTTTTTGTAATCTTATGCAATTAGTATCTTCGATGAACCAAGACTTGTAATTATGAGGGTTTGGATTTCGTGCTTTCCTATAATTAATTCTCTGTCGTAAAGTTTCAGCTTTTTCTTTTGAAGAGCTTTTCGATATTTTGTTTATGAATCCATCACTCAACCGACAGTCTTCATCACCACGTAATAGCTTTGAAAGCACATAAAAAATCATCCATTTGAGGGTTACTACTGTATCCGTACTCCTGATGACTTTATAATCAATAGAAGTAGCCATATATTCTTTTTTTTCACCATCTTTATTTTTTTGTGTTATGACTTTGCTTTTATCACAATTGATTCTGAAGAATAACGACTCGCTTAAATTGGTAATCATACCGTACGATGTTCTGTGTCGTGTCATATATGTGATTGCTTCTGACATATACCTTATGAAATCTCTTGTGGGTCTGTATTTATTATCAATATTTAGTTCTTCTTGAGATAGATGCCTTCTTTGTTTTTTTGTTTTAGGTACAATTTGATATTCAAGGCAGTCTTTATTTGTGATTATTGTATTGAGGGTATCACCCAAATCTAGTTTGCCAGATCTAGCTTCAATTATCATTGATGTTTTTTTTGTCATCGAATAAACTATTGAAAATATACGATTTTGAAGATTCAAAAAAGGTATTCGATACTTTGAAAAGTTTTCTAGCCGGTATAATCTCAAAACAGATTCAAATATTTCATCTAAATATTCGTCAATATCTTCTTTATTCAGTGGTTTTATTTGGTCAGACAGTAATCTGAAATAAATTTCTGGTTTAAAAATTTTGGAATCATTTTTTGTTAACTTTTGAACTTCATAATTTTGAATAGAATTTTCAAAGTCCTCTTGGATATTCTGTTCCCATGTCTTCAACAGTTGGTTTTGTGTTCTTAGTTCTGAGTTGTATGCATTGAAAAGCGAATTTACTGCATGAAACTTCTCTGATTGTGAATCTCCCACAGATGTAAAGATATTCCAAACTTTGGTCGCCTGATCACAACATTCGGCTTCTATTATTTCATTTTCTATTTCCCTAGCTTCTGTTATAATTATGGGCATAAACTTGTCATCATCAATAGAAGAAGCACTGGTTGATATTGAAAAGCCATAGTTTTCGGTTTCGTTGTTCTTCATAAATTCCTTGACATTTTGGGGATCCATATATTTCTCTAAAGCTTCATGAATAAATTCTTCATCAGTAGCTGGGTCTATAATTGGGGTTGTTGTGCTCAAAAGTAAATTGAAAAAATTCATACTTTTGTAC